>NW_027536464.1:9943222-10125520 GCF_008692635.1 Crocuta crocuta
ATATATGGCTTTTTCCTTTCTGTTTTAGTATCACTTTAAGCATAGTATTTACATCATTAGTCATACTGTATTTTGATGACTTGTTAGCATAATTGTATGTGACAAGACTCAATCTGTTATTGGCTCTTTTCTAAAATGTTTATTTTATTTTATTTTTTTTTGAAAGAGACAGAGAGTGGGAATGGGAGAGGGGCAGAGAGAGAGAATCCCAAGCAGGCTCCTCTGCAGAACTCCATCTTATGAATTGTGAGATCATGACCTGAGCAGAAATCAAGAGTCTGAGGCTTAACTGACTAAGCCACCCAGGAGTTCCTGTCATTCACTCTTAAATCTTTAACATCTAACATATTGTCTGGTGGACAGACATTGCAATACAAAATAGGGGAATGAATGAATGGATGAATGTCAAATAAAATCTAAACAAAAAGGCTTGTTTTCCAGCCCTTCAATTCTCCAATGATTGTCCTCATGGAAAGGTCTTACACAAATACATTTTCTTGTCTTATAGCTATTCATGATTTACTCACAGAGTTAGGGATAAGGGATAACAGTGAAAAATGAAAGGGGCACCTGGGTGGTTCAGTTGGTTAAGTGTCCAATTTCAGCTCAGGTCATGATCTCACAGTTCATGGATTCGAGCCCCATGTCAGGCTTCATGCTGACAGCTCGGAGCCTGGAGCCTGCTTCAGATTCTGTGTCTCCCTCTCCCTCTCTGTCTCTCCCCTGCTTGTACTCTCTCTCTCTCTCATAAATCAAGAAATAAATATTTTTAAAAAACACTGAGAAATGAAGAACTTATAGCTCAAAAGGCCCAGCTACCCTGGCTCCTGAAATTAGTTCTTAGTCACAGATTGTCATATTTAAAATATGTTGAAATATTTTTAAAGAAAGTAAATATTGCAAATATTTTTTTAGTTTCTACATGAACACCACTAAATTATCTTGGAAGATATAATTTTTAATGGCTTAGAAAAAAATGGTCAATAGTAGAAAAATAGTTTGTTCAGATAAAGAAAAATAGTTGTTCTACAAAAGAAATTAAAATCAGATAATTTTTGACACTTTGTCAATTATTCTTCTAAAATAGCTCAAAATTATCTTTAAGTAGAGTAACTTCCAATTCTTAATTTGAGGAAAGCAATCTTTTTATAGGTATGTAGAGCTCATTCGAAAGGTTAACAATACTCATTTTTAATTAAAATAATTTATTTCTATGAATATAATTTCATATGACTGCTTTGTTGACTTGTTTGTTTTTACTGCCATTTTCACATTTGAAAACATGTGACATGTTTTCCCTGTCTTAAACTTAGTGACATGTAGTCTTTCATCTAATTCACTTATCTGCTCCTCATACTTTTTGCCTTTCCAGGAATCACAGGGCAATGGAGTCAAAGCCACCGAATTAAGTAAATCTGAAAAGCGACATGACCTGTGGACTTCAACCACCTTTTTCTGGCTTTCCCCCTAACTCAGACCACTCCCCAGGAGGTGGTGACTTCCCTGATAAAATCTCCCAGGCCCCAGACCACACAGAGTGTTTGGACTAAACCTGACTGTGCCTCCCTGTGCAGATGGACCACAGAGTGACCTCCAGAATGACCTTCAATCACCTTTACTTCATTATAATACTAAAATCTCCATCTATGGAGAAGCCTCAGCCCAATTTACATAACATACAATGTTTGTATAGGCATGTTTCCTTAAGGCTCCAAGACCTTATGCCTGCCTCTACGTTTGATGACAAGGCTTCCCTATATAAACATTCCTCGTAACTCTAAATAAAAGAAATCCACTCACCCTCTCTCCATGAGTCAAGGTTTGCAAGCCATTCCCCATTATCTCCTTATTTGGTGCAAATAAGTTTCTTTGTGTAACAACAACCCCAGAAAATAAAAGCAAAACAAAACAAAGCAGGATCATGAATATTGGGTATTGGACACTAGATAGGCTACACCAAGCCAAACATCACTTTGTCTTCTGTGCAGAAACAAGTGAGGTTTAAGAACCCCCTTTCAGGGCAAATATATACATCACTTAGATATAGGGGGTCTTTTCTAGAAGAGGCCATCAGAAAAAGAAAACAAAGAAAAATCTAGACTATCATCATTCAGAGTCTTGAATTATAGACAGGGCCACTATTTAGGTCAGGTCTTTGGCATCTGAAATATCATTGATTCCAAGGTACAGGTTTGTGGAGAGAGGTTATTCAAGATTTGTAGTAAAAGAGGTTTAGGTTTCCTAGTTAGCCAGCATCAGGAATTACTTGTTCAAAAAGACCTTATTACCAGCTCACTGCTACCTTTTAATAACTGTTGACACCAGAAATCATGCTATTTTGGGTCAATTAGTAATGGTATTTAAAGTGGACTCTTCTAATTGTGTGAATTTTTAGAAGCTTTTAAAAAGACTAAAATACTGTCATAACATCCTGTAGGATCACAGAAAAGGAGAAATTGATGTGAAATATGCCTCCAAAGATATTGACTTCATTTGAAAAATATTTATGCAGAGGTGAAGCACCTCATACCTCCAATTGTTATCCATAAACACATAGATGTTTTCTAAAAATGATACCTTGGCTACTCTTTATAACTTCTTATAATCTTGAACAGAGTAATGCAATTAAAACTATCAACTATAGATTTTCCTGAACATGGAATGATAGAATAAATCAGAATAGTTGCAAATAGTACTGCAGGCCAGTGAGAAGACGGGAGACCCAGAGTCACCCTATTTCAGCCTGAGACTGTCTACTGAGAATATTAAGACATGTTCTTGTTGTCATAATATTTATTACTTTTCTCCTTCTCTAGGAGATTGATGAAATTTACTGTGATCTTGGGAATGTGATTAACCTATATGAAGAGATCATGATCACATAAGAAAGTTGATATAATACCAAGTCCTTATAAAAAAAAACCAGCATCTTTAAACCAATTCTGAGATAGAAATATTAAATCCCTTCATCTTTTATAATTGTTAATTTGAAAATGACATTTCTTATAAGGCAATGTTATTTGGACACTTAGAATGAAAATATGCCAAAGATATATCTTGCCTTTCTGAATAATTTAAAATGAAATAATATGTTATCTCAAAGTAAATATGATGTTTTATTTGGCAAAGGAAGAAGAAAATTCATTTTTAAAAGTCAAATAGAACTTATTGGTTTTTTTTTATTTTAGCATATTGTGTAGAGGTTTGTGGGGGAGTCTTGTTAATGACTAGAAATAAACACTTTACATTTAATGCAGTGGAGTTCTTTCTTCACTGTGCTTTTCTTAATTTTGGCATTCCATACTACACTGTTGTTTTTAAGGAATACAGCATGGTTTGATTTACACGTATCATGAAATGAGCCATAATAGTTTCAGCTAATGTCCACCTTCTCATATAGATAGAATAAAAACACAAAAAAGAAAAAAGTAAAACACAAAAAAGAAAAAAAAATTCCTTGTAATGAGAACTCTCAGGATTAATTCCTGTCACAATGTTCCTGTCTATCTTATGGCAGCGAGAACTATAGTCATCATCTTGTACATTACAACCCTCATACTTACTTATAACTAGAAGTTTGTGGGGCGCCTGGGTGGCTCAGTTGGTTAAGCGTCCAACTTAGGCTCAAGTCATAATCTCGGGCTCTGTGCTGACAGCCAGCTCAGATCCTGGAGCCTGCTTCAGATTCTGTGTCTCCCTCTCTCTCTGACCCTCCCCTGTTCTCTCTCTCTCTCAGAAATAAATAAAACATTAAAAAAAAATAACTAGAAGTTTATGCCTTTTGGGCACCTTCCTCTGATTCTCCCTTCCCCCACCTTCCACCTTTGGTAACCACAAATCTTCTCTTTCTAGTAGTTTTTATTTTATAATATTATTATTATTAGATTCCACATAGAAGTGAGGTCATAAAGTATTGTCTTTCTCTGACTTATTTCCCTTGGCATAATGCCATCAAGTTCTACCCATGTTGCTGCAAATGGTAGTAGTTCCTTGTATTTTTTTTAATGGGTGAATCATAGTGTATTATCTATATATTACCAGAGTCCTTTATCCATTTGTCTTGATGAATACTTAGGTTGTTTCATATCTTGGTTGTTGTAAATAATGCTGCCATGAACAGAGGTATACAAGTATCTTTCCCATCTAGTGTTTTCATTTCCTTTGGATATATTCTCAAAAGTGGAATTGCTGGACCATATGGTAGTTCTAGTTTTAATTTTTGTGACCTCCTCCATATTGTTTTCCATAGTGGCTATACCAGTTTATTTTGCCAATAGTACATAAGGTTTTTTTTTTATCCATATACATGCCAGCATTTGTTTTCTCTTGTCTTTTTGATACTGGCCCTTCTAATGGGCGTTAATGACATCTTATTGTGGTTTTAATTTGCATTTTCATGATGACTAGTGGTGCTGAGCATCTTTTCAAGTACTTCTTGGCCTTTGATATGTCTATTAATTGGAGATTCCTTGCCTATTTTTAATTTCATTTGTCTATTTTATTATTATTATTTTGCTATGGGGTTGCTTGAGTTCTTTATATATTTTGGATATTAATCCCTTATCAGACATATGGTTTGCATATATTTTTCCCTCTCTGTTGGCTTTTTGCTTTTTGAATCATTTCTTTTGCTACACTGTATAGAAGCTTTCATTTGATGTAGCTCCACTGCTTATTTTTTATTTTGTTGTTTGCGCTTTACATGTCCTGTCTAAAAATTCATTATCAAGACTTGTAAACTTTCAGTTGACTGTATATGCTTGTATTAGTTTATGGTCTCTTGATTTTGTTCTATTGTCCTATTTGTCTGTTTTTATGCTGCTACCATACTCTTTAGATGATTATAGTTTTACAGAATAGCTTGAAATGAGGAAATGTGATACCTTTTGCTTTTTTTTATTTCTCAGGATTTCTCTGGTTATTTGGGTTCCTTTGTGGTTCCATATAAATTTTAGGAATATTTTATCTACTTCTGGGGAAAAAATGCCATTATAGTCTTGATAGGTACTGCATTGAATCCATAGATGGCTTTTGGTAGTGTTGACATTTTAACAATATTAAATCTTCCAATACATAAACATGAGATACCTGTCCATTTATTTGTGTCTTCAATTTCTTTCATCAATGTCTTATACTTTTCATAGAAGAGATCTTTCACTTTTTCAGCTGAATTTATTCCTAAATATTTTATTGTTTTTAATATTATTGTAAATGAGATCTATATTTGTTTTTTCCCCCAGGAAATTCATTGTTAGTGTATAGAAACACTACTGATTTTGTATTCTACAACTGTACTGAATTCATAGATTAGATCTAACAATTTTTTGGTTGAGTTTTTAAGATATTCTATATATAAAATCATGTCAACTGCAGATAGAGACACTTTTACTTCTTCCTCACAAAGTCTGATAACTTTTTAAATTCATTTTTCTTGCCTGATGCCTAAATACTATTTTGTCTGGTACTATTTTGAATTGGAACACCCTTATCTTATTTCTGATCTTGTAAGAAGAATTTCCAACTTTTCATCACTGAGTATGATGTTAGCTGAGAGTTGGTCATGTATGGCCTTTATTATGTTGAGATATGTTCCTCCTATACCTAATTTGTTGAGTTTTTATCATGAATGGATGGTAAATTTTATCAGATGCTTTTTCTGTATCTATTGAGATAATCATCCAATGCCCCATCTCCTAGATTGCTGATTGGTTCTTGTGTAGAGCAAGTCTACTTTTGAAACTCTCCATTGAATTCTTTAGTTCAGTTATTATACTTTTCAACTCTAAGTTTGTTTGCTTGCTTTTTGATGGTTGCTATTTCCCTGCCAAGTTTTTGTTGTGCTCATACATTGTTTTCCTAATTTTATTTGTCTTGTCTGTATTATGTTGTAGTTCACTAAACTTCCTTAAAAGGATTATTCTGACTTCTTTGAAAGTTCCTAGATCTCCATAATTTAGGCTTAGTTCTTGGAGACTTGTTAGTGTCCTTTGATGGTATCATAGTTACCTGATTTTTTGTGATCCTTGATTTTTTACATTGGCGTCTGTGCATTTGAATAATAGGGTTCCTTTTCCAGACTTCACAAATTTGCTTTGGCAGAAACAGTTTTTCATTAGTCAACTCAGTTTTGGTTTCTGGGTGTGTTAATTGGTAATATCCTTGCACAAAGCAGGGCCTGCTATTATGGTCTGTTTTGAGCAAAGCAATTGTTTGAGCCCTGAGCATGAAGATGGGGGAGAAAAGTTGGTAGAACTGCTGGCTTGCTTTCCTACCCAGGTAAGGTTGTAGGATGGGCTCTGTGGTGGCCTGGATTCTCTGGTCAGGTGATGATTGGGGCTATATGGTCAGAACTAACTATTATACTCAACAGTATATGGGTTTATGAATTAGCTTCCCTGACCTGGCAGGCAGCAGGATAAGACCCAAGGTCTATACAGCCTATTGTCTGGAGACCTGAATCAGACTAGAGTATACACTGAATTCCCCGGTCAGGTGAGGCCACCAGTTTCTCTCTTCATATGGGGGAATCTATAGCCTGTGCTCTCTGTTTGACTAGGGCAGTTGAATGAGCTATGTGGCTTCCCATGTGCTCTGGTTAGATTTCCTGGATGGACAGGCTGAAGGCTGTACTAAGTGATAAGCAGGGCTACAAATTACATTTCCTGCCCAGGTGCAGAAGAAGCATCTATAAAGCCAATAAAGCTCTTTGTTTGTTGTTGTAACACAACCCTAACTGTACCCCAAGTTCCCTGATTGAACAGGAATATTAGCTTTGTTCTGCAGACTATCATCTGTGTCAGCCCATTTGGGTGCTGCTCGGCTGAATAGATCTTAGGGTTTGTCTCCAGCCCTCTGCTCAGATGGGCACAGAAGACACTCTACAGTAGGTAGGGGCTATATTGCCTGGACTAGAAAGGGAGGAGCTGCTCTAGGTTACTCCTAATTTCCCAAAGTAGATATCTTATTGGGAAGGGTCAAGAGTTACCCTCAGCTTCAGCTATGAATTCATCTCCCTGCATGTGCATAGCACAGAAATAGTCCACATATGGCACTGGCTTTGCTCTGAGGGCATGAGCTATGACTGCCTGCCTCTTGGCTGGAGTGATGCTGGGCCAGCCCTTCTGATCAGATGGGTGAGCATTCCACAGTTAAGTGGAAATGTGATTCAGCTCCTGACCTGGGCAGGGAGCTCCTTTTGTGGTCTTAAGGCTGGCCAAACTCCTCTAAAAACCCAAAGCCAGTAGATCTGCACTCCACCATGTTCCTTGGTCAGACTGCACCCACAACTTAATTCTGCAGAGTAGCAAAATTGCTGGTTGGAATTAATACTGGGGCACTGGTAGTAGAAACTAGGTCTATACCTAGATTCACCTGTTGCTTGTTGCAAGCCCCACCCCCTTTTCCATCACAATCAGATTCTCAGTGGTTGAGTCCTGTAGATTTGCTGCAGTGCAAGATCAGATCAGAGGAGAGACTCCTGTAAAGTGAGTCTCAGTTCTGGGGTTGATGCTAATGGTCTCTCCTGGGCTCTCTTCTCCCACTGGAGAAACCAGAGGCTCAGAGAAGACCTCTCCTCATGGTGCTGGGCTGGCCTGAGGGAGGAGGCGTGTGGTCAATGTGTAACCACTTGTCTTACCCTTTTAATGCAGTCTGTCTTGTTCAATGTGGTTCAGGGGGTGATTCAACCTCACCCTTATGTTCCAGAGTTCTCTCAGTCTTGTTCCTGAATAGTTGTTAGTTTTTCCTCTTGTGAAAGGGAGAAAAATCAGAAACGACCTATGTCACCATCTTGGTGGCATCAGAATTTGTGTGGTGGTTTTATGTACTTGACAATTTCATCTTTTTAATGATAATCAGTCGTTATTTGAAAAATGTATTTTTTATTTTAAGTTTTGATCAGGCTTTGGAAGTCATTGCTTCAACTTTACCTTTGAAGTTTTACCTATATTCACCTAACTGACCCAATATTTTGTGAGAAATAAGAAATCTTAGAAATATACCATCTATCTTTATGTTTTCATTTCACATCTTAGGAAATGAAGCACATGGCAGTTAAATGGTGAGATTTTCAGGTGTGTATAATTCTATTTGTCCTTCTCTTAAATACTATTTATCTATTTTACTCAAGCATTTTTGTTGTTCACTGAGTAAGCAACCATTTGAGTATTTTTGAGCATCATGATAAGGGATCACTGAAGGAACTGTGAAAATCGGAAAGGTACCTTATAAATTGAAGCAACTTTGACTCCTAGAAACAAAGAAAGGAAAATCGGATGTATTGAATACCCATTAAATGTTAACTCTATTGCCCAAAATTTTATATACATTATTAATTCTCAGCCTGTGTTTTTGTAGAAGAGATCTAAACTGGGATGGGGCTGAGATTTAGATACATCTACATCTACTTTGAGGAAAAGTAATCTTCTACCTTAGACGTTCAACACACTTGTTTGTATCTGTTAATTCAAGTGGATGAGGATATCACTGTAAGAAAAATACAAACCAAATAAAAACTATAAATGTGTGTCCTTAATCAGAGTTCAGACATATGCAGATATGCCTGCTAAGTTTCATGGTTATGGTAGTGATGGTGGGGCGCACATACAAAAGCTATATTGAAATTCATAATGACAGGTTTCCCTACTTGAAAGTTTGCTTTAAGTCAGTAAAGTACCCATTCAGGGCAGATGAGATTCAGCAATAAGTTCTCGCAGCTGGAAGGAAATTGTGGCTATGGTGATAGGGAGGCCGATGATATCTCAAACCATCCCATTCCCATATTCATAATGGCTTGAATATATATGGGAGAAATTAATGTTGTAACAATGATGGGGCCAAATAATTCGATGTTGAGATCCCCATAGATCACATTCGCAGAGGATGAGATCCAACTTCCCACTTTCCAGGACACTTCAAAGATATCAGGCAGCATGAAGGTAACAGCCAAACTCTGGGGATAGAGGGAAAGATCACAGAGCACACAGGTCATGTGGAGTAAATAATGGCTCAGGGGATTGTACAGAGTATATTCATCTATGAATTGGGTAACGCTTCCTTGGAGAATTCATGGAGCTGTTGGAGAAGACCATGAGGTACTGGGAACCAGAGGTCTAGAGGGTACCAATGGACTGGAACTTGATGCAATTTGCTTTTAACTCTTCATCTTAGATCACATACCCAAAAGCTTATGAGGAAGAGGAAAATTCAGACAACATGCATATATATGTGTATTTTTTTATTCTTCATTTTTTCCCCAAATGAACTACAAAATTAGAGTTTATTACTTTTTTAAGTAATAAAAATGAGGAAAAAGAAAAGAAGTTGAGGCAGGGGGTAGGATATAAAATGGTAAAGTACATTATAAAAAAAATAAAGATGTGAAATGCAGAGCTAAGATTTAAACCCACAGTGCCTAACTTCAAAGTCCAAGCTGTAATATCAATGAAGATTACAGATATAGTTTGTTTAAAGCTATTTCCATATTACAAGATAGGGTGGAGAATATCAAGGAAAAATCTGTGTGAATTCCTAAGGCCCTTTGCTGTGAAGGTACAAAGTTTTTTGCTTTGTTTCTTTTGAATTCAAGGGTATTTCTTTACATTTCTTTAAGGTCATGTTGAATTTTATGATCAATATTTATTTTATACAAGCCATTTATAAAATAATTTCTGGATTGAACACATACCTACAAGTTTTCTTTATATGACTTAAATATGGTACTTCACAATTCAAAGCAATATATTGTGTTATTGAAATGCTGAGACAATGGACCATTTTTATATATGCATGCAATATCTCAATGTGTTAATCTCATGCTAATATAATCAAAATAGGCACAAAACAAATATGTCAGAGTGCTGGCCAATTTATGATTTATATTGTAAACAACAAATCTATTAATAATGACAAGAATGTTTTTAGACTGAAACATAAAACATTAGGCCATTTGATACAAAGAAACTGGTATAGAACAGAATAAAAGTATTTTTGTAACCTGCCAGTTTTTACAATTATAGTAGAAAAAACAGGTTCTATATGATTACTACATTGTTTGGCTTACAAATGAGTCCATATCAATACTATGAAAGTTTTTTTGGATCATATTCTAAACTGCAGTAAGATTGAGCCAGTACTGTAATAAAAAGTGCATAGATTTTGAATTTGGCCAGTCCTAGATCTGTATTTACTTACTATGATACCAGACAAGTTACTTAAACTCTCTGATCCTCAGTTTGATCATCTATAAAATGGGCATAATAATACTATCATTATTGGACTGTGGTAAGGATGAAATGGAATGATGTACGGAAAGCAGCAAGCTTTTAATAATCATGAGGTTTGTATACTAAATAAAATAAATTTACCAAAGTTAATCTTTATGCAATGCATCTAATTTTCTCTTTTCCTGACTATCATGAGTTGTCCGCATAGATGAGTCTCATTATACTAAGTAAAAGAGTTAGAAAGAAAGGTTCCATATCATATAATTCCACTTGTATAATACTCTGGAAAATCCAAAACCACACAGAGAAAGAAAAATAAGTAGTTTGCAAGAACTGATGGCAGGAAAAGGGCTTAACAAAGTCCCACAAGGCAACTTTTGAGGTGGATTGAATGGTTCTATATCTTGACTGTGGTGTTCTGTATGTGACTTGATTTGTGTGCTCAAACTCTCAAAGTTGTCCTTTAAAAAGATGGATTTCTTGTATGTGAATTGTACCTTACTAAAAATAATTTTTAAGAATAAAAAATGAAAATACTTAAGTACTGCTTACTAGCCAGTTGGTGAAATCCCACTCCGGAAGAGAATTAGAGGCATATTTGGGAGAAGAATTCAATTAGTAAGAATCTTTGCTTACAAGTGTGGTGTTTGGATCTTCTGTTTCTAGATGAAAATCTCAGAGGGAATGAACATAAGCAATAGTCATAAAACTTCCAAACAGGATCAAGATGGCATGCAAGTGATAAGAGCAAACGAAATCACTAAAAGTAAGATGAGAAACTGAAATAATTTTGGAAAAAGGCAAAAGTGAAATACTCTTAAGGACAGCAAGAGGAAAGTATCTACACAGGAGGTAAAGGCTGATTGTGTTCAAGACTTCCAGAAATAAGATAAATCTGAAACAACAATGAGTCAGCATTGCAAAAATAATAGATACCGAAAAGTGCTACTGATTTTCAAAGCCAAGATCCTCTAGGTTGCCATACACTAAAGCGCCCAAAGGAGCATTTTAAAATGCAATCTTATGAAATTAAAGTGGATTTGTTGATAATGGATGAGCCCACCCCCTGAAATGAAACTCCCTGAAATTTACCTGAGAAATCACTTAAACATTAACATTTTGAAAAGCCATTTTGCATACTGCAGTTCTTACAAAAATCAGTATCTCTTTCTCCTTCAAGGTGCTGCAGAGAATTCTTAGGCATGGTTAGGAAAAGTCTCTGTTCTGTTCTGGAATTAATCTCTAGATCTGCTGATCCTACGTGTGTGTGCCATGTGTGCTTGTCCCATGCACTGAGATGTTCTCTGCTCTCAGGGCATTTATTGCTCTGTGTGTATAAGTCTTAGTCTGTGCCTAAGACTTATACAAATTTAATTTGTTCTTCAGAGGTTCTGCTTCTATTATGTTCTGTTAAATTCTTAATGTTGGCTTGCTTTTTGCGAAATGTTTTGCTTTCTTTATTTTCCCAAGAATGGCGTATGTCTTTGTATGATGATTCAGCCGCCTCTGTGTCTGCCCCTTGGATGAACATCTCTCAGTTTGGAGGAGCATAAATATAATTCAGTCTAGCTCAAACCCAAAACGGACTCTCTGGGCTCAAGTAATCGAGATGTCCAAATGGGATTCAGGAGTCCAGCCGATGTCTTTGGGAGTCGGTCTTTTGCCTATTGGGAATCTTGTTTCCTTCTATGTTGCCTGTATTCCAAGGAAAGCTTTATTTCCACCTAAGGCAGCGATGTTTGTTGAGAGTGCCTCTTTCTTAATAGGTCTAGTGAAACTGTCAGGAAAGACTCATCAGCCCAGCTTAGGTCACATGCCTGTCCCTGAACCATGCACTGTGTCTAGGAGGCTGGATTCTGACATCTAGATGGGGTAACACTATTTCTTTCAGATGGGTGATTTCTGACTACACACGATGTTTGCATGTTCTTCCTGGAGGTCATTCTCAAATGCTCACCTGAGGATCAGCTACAGTAGAATCACTCAATTCTTAGTTAAAAATACAGAGTCCGGGACCCGCTCCAACTCTTCTGAACCAGAACCTTGGGGAGTGAAGCCAAGTCTCTATGTTTTCAAGATGTTCTCTAGGATATTCTGATGTACACCTGGGAACTGGTGGCTGGAATATATGGTCTAAAGGCCTTGGAAGGGAAGGGAAAGGAACAAAAGGTGTCTATCCCTGAAAGGTCACAGCAAAACCTGAGGATGTTCAAAAGTCAACTCCAGCAAAAAGCATATTTCAAGGGACTAAGCATAAAAATGTTAACATAGTTGCTCAGTCAAGGAGATCTAACATGGCAATTAGTCTGTGATTGAAACATCTCCTTCCTGCCCACTACCAAATCTCCTACATGTTGAAAATGCAGGTTTAAAAAAAAAGAGGGGCATCTGGGTGTCTCAGTTAGTTAAATGTCTGACTTTGGCTCAGGTCATGATCTCCTGGTCTGTGGGGTCGAGCCCTGCATTGGGCTCTGTGGTGACAGCTCAGAGCCTGGAGCCTGCTTTGGATTCTATGCCTCCCTCTCTCTCTGCCCCTCTCTCACTCACACTCTGTCTATCCTGCTCTCAAAAATAAATAAACATTTTAAAAACTTAAAAAAAGAGAGAGATAGACCTTGAAATTCACATCTACCTTCTGAGATGAGCAACCCACATCACTCATGTTGTCAATTCTAGTTGGATCTATTACAAAATAAATAAAGAACCCTCAGTTTCTCTAGGGATGATCCTCTCATGCCAGTGGATCTGAAATGCATGCTTGCTTATAGCATAATGGGGATGACACAGAAAATGGAACTTTCTAAGTGTTCTGAAAGCTCTGTTCCTAGGGCTGCCCCTCTGAGGTCATAGACTTTGGCTCTCTGAGGAGTTCCCTGGTAGAAGAAGAAAGAAAGGGAAGCTGGAGAAAGAAGAAGGGAGAGCATGGGGGCTCTGCTGGGCTTTTCTGCTGTGGTTGCAATGTCTCTTGCCCTGGCCACTCTTCCCGTCCACTGAGCAGCTCCTCCCGTGCAACTTTTCCGGGAACACACCAAGTTGACTGCAGAGGAAAAATGGATGGAAACAGTTACAAGTTAATACAGATAAGAGGGAAGAAACACCGCCACCAAACAATACCCTGGCAGCCTCAACTCTTCTCTCTTCTCTCTGGGATGTTTTAACATTGGAGGTGCCTACACCCAGGCCTTGGGGCTGTAACCAGGCTTTGGCGTCTGTTGCTAAGGAAGGAGGGTCCTCAGCTTTGCCCAGATTCAAGACTGAGCTTGGCTCAGCTGATGTCTCCATTCGCTGGAGGGCTGGCTGGGCAGCAGAAATTGTTGGTGACTGAAGGGAAGATGGGAGAGTGCTTAGCAATTATCCAGGAATGTAGAAGTGAGTGGCAAGAAAAGACTGTGTCTTTGGTAAAGTAAAAAAATAAAAATAAAAATAAAGTGCTACTGAATACAGAACTGCAGGTAAATGGTGATAATAAATGCATAAAGTCACAAATTCTGTGCAAACGAATTAAGGGAGTTTGTGGTTTTCATCAGAGAGAACAGATGGCCAAAGTATACTTTTGAAGCATTTGAAGGGTTAAACTGAACTGTTCTTTCCCTCTGTATTGCAATGAAAAGCAAACAGAAATAGCTCTAAATTATAGCTTAGATTATTCACTTTGGATATTTTAAAAGTGTAATCAGCGTGGCGTGGCACCAAGAGAGGTAGCATAATCCAGGGGGAGGTAGGTAGCGGGGTTGAAGAGAATAGGCTGATGAGTCAGATGTGGATTGACATCCATTCTTTACCATTTCGTCCCTGTTGATATTGAACAAGTTCTGTGAAAATCCAACGAGACTGCAGAGTACTTCACACAGTGAGTGGCATGGAGTCAGGGCCCAAGAAACTGGGTTCTTGGTGGACCTGGGAATGTGCCTCTCAGACTGTAGCCTCAGGAAATGAAAAAAGATCTAGGTCCTTGGCTGGTGGGTCTGAAATCCATTGCCCTGTTCCAGTGACTGAACGTGGCAGGGATGCTAAGGCAAGACTGCTCCTGGGAGATGGGGAAGAGATGGCTCCCTCAGGTGACAAGATAGGTGACATTGGCTCAAGGAGTCCTCAACAGCCTTGCTGAATTTTCCTTAAAACTGCTCTGCAGTTCCAAGGGCTTCCATACCAGCTTCCTTTCCTGCTTCTCTGGGTCCAAAATGCATTGTAATCCGATGGCGCTCCCAACCTCTCCTAATTTTTCTTCTCATTTTCTTCCATACGTGTTTTCCCTTAAACTTTTCTTGCATGTGGCTTTCAATCTTGACCTCTGCTCTTCAGAAGTCCTTGACTAACACAGAAACTATTTGTTAACATTATTGATATTAATATAATTGATATTAATATTAATATTAACATTAGCTATTTCTGCTGCTGGTAGTAATTCTTGAAATTAGGAATATATTCCATGGGAATTCTGTAGAAATATTTAGTGATAGAGGGATGTATTTTGAAGACTGTGAGTGTATTAAATTACCATATCATTGAGTAAGGTGGTTTCAAGGACACATAGATATGCTCCAAAAAGTGATGAGAGGGAAAGAAAGGAGAACAATGTAAAGTATGCCCTCCTCCTCTCCTCTTGCCTGTGTGCCTTATCCCTTTTAGACTAAGCTTGAGCACTTTTTATCACACTTTCTGGTACTTTTTACTTTCTTCTCATTTAAGTCCCTTTTAGCTTTAGTAAGAAAGCAATATAAAAGTTGATCTGCTTCTAAAAAAGAGAGAACAAGACATAAAAAATAAATAGATCCATACAAAATCATTAAGATGGAAAGAACTGATGGGGCACCTGGGTAGCTCAGTCAGTTAAGCGTCTGACTTCGGCTCAGGTCAGGATCTCACAGTTTATGGGTTCAAGCCCCACATTGGTTCTGTGCTGACAGCTCAGAGCCTAGAGCCTGTTTCAGATTCTGTCTCCCTCTCTCTCTGTCCCTCCCCTGCTCATTCTTTGTCTCTTTCTGTCTCTCAAAAATAAATCAACATTAAATTTTTTTTAAAAAAAGACGGAAGAACTGAGAACTTGCTGGGTAGATAGATGTTCCTTTAAGATTCTTTCCAGCCTTGTGATTCTAAGTCAGGCTTAGCTGTTGAACCAGGAATTAAAGAACTGTAGAGGTGGAGAGGGTCACAGAGGGACTTGTAATCTAAACCTAGGCATTCCAAATCATTTATAAGAATTGATTTTCTATTCTTTTCTTAATTATTTCTGGATATCCCCCACTTATATGATGATCTATTTCACTATTGGATGCTTTTGATTAAAAAGGACTTATTCTTAAAGTCTAATGACAAGTTCCTTTATTAGGACCTCTTAAAATACCCACAGATGCAAAGAACAACTCCATTAGATTCTTGAAGATTGTAATCAGGTCACTCTTAGTACTTTTTGTTCCAGTTAAATAGCCAATTTTATTCATTAATTTGTGTATTCATTTAGCAAGTAATTTTAGTGCCTTATTATACCGATTTTTTTCATCAATTTCACTACTTTTGTTTATATTCCTTGGACTCTCTCCAGTTGTTCTAGAATCTTTTAAAGGCTTAAGACCAATATTAGATACACTATTGTAGTACGAATCTGACTTGCCAAGAGAATTAGATGTTGTCTTTCATTTTAATGTTTTATTACCACCTAAAATAGTATATTACCTCTATTCCTCATATCCTACCCACCATCAATTCTCCCTCAACCACTAGAAAAGTATGTGCCAAAATTTCACATGTGATCAAACATTACTTCTAGATCTTCTCTTCTATATTACACTTAGTAATCTGTTTTAGTTGTTTGTAACTTATCCATCCTATTTTGCAATTTTTAGGACTGGCATATGACTAATTTGTTTACAATGTATTTTTAAAAATTCGTCCTTTTATTTCATTCAAATCAGCTTGATATGAAATGAAGGTAAAAGTCAAAGCTCTAGTACTTATTAGCAGTGTGCCTAGGAACAAATTATTTAATCCCTATATTTATTAATCTGAAAAAGGAAACACTCATACCTACTAGGTAGGTATGATAGGAAGGAGGAAATGACATCCTAATGCAATGCTGAAGTAAAGGAAGTTGTCAAAATATTAGTGTCTTTTTTGTAGATGTGGACAATTATTTACTTTCTATACACGAAATCACAATAAGAGAAAACTTAACTTGAGAATGTAGCTGAAGAAAACCTTCAAAAAATAGCTCAGAGAGGGAGTATAGTCTTAGCTCTTTTGGTAGAAAGCATATTTATTTGACTAACTTAAAAGAGAAGGATCAAATATCAAATTCTTTTCATATTGCCTTAATTTAAAGCAGGCCACAGAGAAAATATATTTTTCCCATTCAAACATCTGAAAAAATATTCCAATATAGAAGAAACATGCATTTAATTTCCCCCAAAAGAAACGAGATACGCTTTTCATTAGACCAAAGGAGAAAACACTGAAGGGGAAAAGCTCAGAGAAAGGAGCCCTCACAAGGAAGAACTACCAACAAGTATGGGAAATGTTATCACATAAAAGAAGGATTCATTCATTCTGAGTGGGCCATGCAAGATGGTTAGTATAAGGACCAACAGAAGGGAACCAAGAGAAAAGAACTTTCTAACACTTAAAGCCATTCAAGGATGGAATCAACCGTCCTAAGATGGGTTAGTTTCAAATGTCAGATGCTGCAAAATCACTTTGTCATGTAGAGAATTCAAGCATTAAAGGCTGACCTCATTAGAACTGTATTTCTCAAGCTGACCTATAAGGCAGAGTAGGAAACTCTCAAAATAACCTTTTGGGGACCATTAGCCTAAGGGTCCAGAGAGAAAGGGCTGGAAAGAGAAGCCCTGTTGCAATCGCTGAGCTTAAAGAGATGGAGTAGAAAAGGAATGACTGGGAGGCCAGCCATATTTACCTTGCCCATTCCTGTGCCAGCAGTTGGCAAAGCAGGTATCTAAATACACCCTTTCGTTCAGATGGCCCTGCTCTGTTGAAGGTCCTGGGGTAGGAATCAGGAAGAGAACAATGTGGTCATGGTTCCTGATCTTTTCAAGCATAAAGACAAATTCAAATGACATGATGACACACCAATAAAGAGAGGATTAAATAAAATCATTGTCAGTTTTGGAAATGCTGTGGTGTTAGAGGCAGGTGGTACACTAAGTACCAAGGAAATAGAAGAGGAACTCTTCTATTGGTCAGAACTGGGGATGGGAGTGTATTAGTCAGAGAAAACTTCTCTAAGGAGCTGATGTTCATTAACATGGAAGTTTTATGAAATAGGTAAAAAAAAAATAAAAAGGGGATAGAGATAGATGATAGATAGATGGCAAGGAAACTAGTTCTGCAAATATTGAAAAGAGCATCTGTGGGGGATGAAAGACCTTAACATTTTCTTGAAAATAAAAGAAACCCTGTGTGATCTCAAGATTTTCTCTTGGATAAGGCTGGAGTGGCAGTCAGAACCTTGTAGAAAATTAATTTTATTTAAATAAAAATGGAAAGCTATTGAAGGAGTTTAAGAGAAGCAACCGGAAATATTTATGTTTTAACAAGACTGGCTTTCAAATATTTGATTTTGTTTTGAAGAAAAAGTCAAACAAAAAACTTGCAAGAAAAAGTCAAACAAAAATGTTGCAAGAAGTCAAATAAAAATTTGCATAATGAATTTCTTTACACTCTTGACCTAGATTTGCGATTTACCGTATTTGTTCTCTCTCTCTCTCTCTCTCTCTTCATTTAAATTTTATTATTACCATTACAATTGAATCATCTGGATGTTAAGTCATGAAGTGCATAACATTTTACCACTAGGTAGTTCAGTATCTCCAAAGAAAAACTCTCTTACATAACGAAAGGCAATTACCAAATTGAGTCAACGTAACATTCACACACTACTAATACCTAATGCACAGAACATATTTAGATTTCTCCAACTGGGGGCACCTGGGTGGCTCAGTCGGTTACCTGTCTGACTTTGGCTCAGGTCATGATCTCGCGGTTCGTGGGTTCAAGCCCTGCGTTGGGCTCTGTGCTGACAGTTAGCTCAGAGCCTGGAGCCTGTTTCAGATTCTGTGTCTCCCTCTCTCTCTGAGCCTCCCCTGCTCACGCTGCCTCTCTCTCTCTCTCAGAAATAAATTATAGAAAACATTTAAAAAATTAGATTTCTCCAACTGTCTTTCTTTTTTTTTTTAATGTTTTATTTATTTCTAGGAGAGAGACAGCATGAGCAGGGGAGGGTCAGAGAGAGAGGGAGACACAGAATCTGAAACAGGCTCCAGGCTCTGAACGGGCAGTCAGCACAGAGCCCGACGCAGGGCTCGAACCCACAAACTGCGAGATCATGACCTAAGCGAAAGTTGGACGCTTAACCGACTAAGCCACCGAGGCACCCCTCTCCAACTGTCTTTCTAATATGCTCTTTACAGCAATCAATTGTACTTTCAGATTCAGGATTGCTTCCAGGGTCACATGATGCATTTAGTTGCCATGTATCCTTAATCTCTCTTGGATTGGAATGGGTGTCTAAGTCTTCGTCCTCTTGACTTTGATCTTTTAAAAAGCACCGGTGGTAGAGATACAAACCCAAGGCCCTTCAATTGTCTGATACTTTGGCCCGGTTAGATTCAGGTAATGCATTCTTGGCAGGAATCCCACAGAAGTGATGTCCTTTCACAGGAATAGTATAGAAATTATGACCTTCTCCCTACAGCACATCAGCAGATCTATGATATATATCACTTCGCCTTATTAATTGGTGATGCTAACTTTGACTATTTGGTTAAGGTGATATCTGCTAATTTTCTCCACTGGAAAGTTATTTTTCTCTTTCCTGGGAAATGCTTTTAAAAAACTGTAAATATTCTGTTTTGTATTATACTTACCTAGTAACATTTATCATTAATGGCAATTCTATCTGAATCAATTATTGTGATGGTTGGTTTTTACAATTCTTTTATACATTTTACATTAGCATCCATTCTTTTTATTTCATCCTTTAAAAAAAATGTTTACTTATGTCTTTACTCATTTATTCTCAGTGTGAAATCATGGATTCTGGCTTTATCAATGGTTTACAATTTGTGCTCTTATTCATTTTGAAGCTCAAATTGTTCCATAATTGGTCACTGAGAGCTCTTTCAAACTGGCTCCTTTGCCTTTCAGCACATCCCCATCAGATTTTGAGCACTTTGTTAATTTTGGGCACAAATGCCCCAGGTTCACCGTGTTTTCCCTGTCCAAGCGTGATTCCTTTAGTGGAGAGTGGGGCTTTGAAACCAACATCTGGATGAAAAAACTCATCCTTGGAGCTGTGTGTAGAGCATAGAATATTGCAAGATAGAAAGTAATTGACCAGAGACGATTGCATCTGGGTGAAAGATCGCAATGGTTTGGCTCAAGATGGTGGGAATGGAGAAAGAAAGATTGGACATATCATATGTATAAGTGGATATGTAATTATACATGAAAATTGCCAATATGTGGATATTGAAATAATTAGATATTGAGGCAAACAAAAAAGGAGATTCACTCTAATCCCAGGCTACTGGACCCCACCACTGGTGAGGTATCTATAACGCTCACCTCTGATGTTTCCTTCAGATTCACACATTGGGTCTATACTCTGGCAGCTGGGTGTTATGTCCTGTCTTTTTGTTGACTGTGTGGATGTGACCAAACTCGCATCTGCATCTGTGGGGGTCATGCTCACGCGTTGCCATGGCAACCTCCTAGAGTATAGCTGCTTGATGTCTTTGGTGGCTTTCATGAATAGAAGGCTCTGGAATCAACTGTGTAAAGAAGCTTGGAGGTGACTCAGCTGGTGCCAGATAGTACTGGGAATCTTAGTCTTGTTTAAGTCTTAATAGAGAATTAACACAGGGAATATTCTCAGGGCTTCTTGCATGGTGTGATGGTGATATGAATTTGAAATTTGATGAAAGAAAATGCCAGTTTGTGAATAAATAGAATCTGGTCCTCCTATTGTAAATATATAATTCAGATTGGGAATATAAGCCTTAAGGAAAGCATCAAAGAGAGGCTTATATGATTTATATTTTTGATGTATGTGATATAAGCTTATCTCCATTTAATATCTTAGAAATAAGATTTGATTAGCGTTTATTAAAACTCAGAACTAGAAACATTTGTTTTGTCTCCTATTCTTTTACCCTGCAGATATATAAATAATAACCTTTTAAATCTATAATCAAAATATAGTAATCCTCTAAAACTTCTCTTGTTGATATTTTATGTATAGATGCACTATGTATTATTTTGATTTTTATAAAAATAACATATTCCATGGTATGTAAATTCTCAAAGAATTTCCTTGAGGGAAGAGATCATTTTATGTGTTTGGAGAAGTGAAATGGGATTCATGTAAGTGACCTTGCAGCTTTTTCTACTAATTGATCTTTCTTTGGACACAGGCTTCTTTGTTTTAGAGGTACTGAGTCCTTGCCTTTTTCTCCCTGGATATCTAGTTTGTTGGCTTTGCAGCTCAGAGCAGTTCTCTGCCTCATCTTCAATCTCTGCAAAGCACTTAAATATCAGAAGCAAGTTCTAACCTCTCAGAAATCCTTTCTCTGAATTACTAACCTTTCACTGAGCATGAGGCCTTGGGTGTCTGGAATAGATCTCTCGTGAATGTGCTTAGGGGCAGACAGCCTATTCTGTTATAGTCGATTAAATGCTTTATATACGGTTGGTTGGGTGTTTAAGAAGCTATGTTCTAGTGTGCTAGACCTTGTGAGCTTGACTTTGGGCTCCATCTTCTACTTAGTAACTCTGTAACTTCGGATATGTCACTAAAGAGTTTTGATTTTTCAACTATGAGATGAGAATAATGAGTCTTTAGTGCATCAAATTGTTTTGGGACTTCAAGGAAATAATGTACACAAAGACTTGGCATAGAGTCTGCTCCTTAGAAACTGAGTAAATGGAGGTATTATTTTAATAATCATCATTTTATAATTGCTTCTTTTTTAAGATTTTTTAAATGTTCATTTCTGAGAGAGACAGAGCATGAGTGGGGGAGGGGCAGAGAGATCAGGAGATGCAGAATCAGAACTGGGCTCCAGGCTCTGAGCTGTCATCACATGGCCTGATGTAGGACTTGAACCCACAAACCATGAGACCATGACTTGAACCAAAGTCCAATGCTTAACTGACTGAGCCACCTAGGTGCCCCTGTAATTCTTTCTTAGGTACAAGGTCTTTATGAAGTTCTTTTCTGACTTTCTTTCTTTTGATACTCATAGTCACTGTGTGAGATAGGTGCCAGTTATAATCCCAGTTAGTTATTAGGACACTAGTACTTACAAAGTTGAAGAATGAGTCCAAGGTAGTACTGATTGAGCTGAGATTCAAATCAGCTCTGTGTGATACCAGAATTTACACTCTCATTTAGGATGTCATGAAGCTTCTGATCATGCTGATAACTGGAATATCACAAACAAGACAGATAGCTTTGTTAATGTAATAGCTAATATTCATGGAGCACTTTCTGTGTTAAATATTACCAATAACTAGGATTCACAGAATGTTTGCAATCTGTTGAGCTACATTCTTTATCTGGATTATCTCCTTTAATCCCCTTAATCAATTTTTGGATTAAGAATGAATTACTCTTATTTCACAGATGAAGAGATGAGGTTTAGGGAACTCCGTGCCCTGCTCAGTATTCCAGAGACAGGTCTGCCTGACCCTATGCCTGAAAACATAAGGCTCTCTGGGTCCTCAGCCATGCCAGGTTCATTCATATGTGAGGCTCTTTTGCCTTTTGGCCACTCTGAATGGACTACTCCTCTCCCAGTTTTTCATGTCTCGCTGGATCTCATCCTTCACATCTCTTAGTTCAAATTTATTCTTGAATATGTTTTCCTAATAATGCCATTCATAAAATCCTTTGTCCCTGTATTCTACCATAGATCACATCATCACCCTTCATTTCCCTTTTGATAATTGTCACAATGTTAATGTACTTATTCATTCTTTTTCTTATATATTTGATGTTTTCTACCACTACTGTGATTGAGTTTCATGAAGACAACAACATTCTCTGCTTTGTTCTCTATTGTATCCTCTGTGTTTAGGCCAGCGACTGGCATTGAGAAAACATGTAGGTAAATCCTGAATGAGTGAATGAATAAATCAATGAATGAAGTCATGTGAATGAAGAAGGAAAAGGTATAGGGCTGCATAATAACATAGAGGGGCAGCCATAGTCCAGGCAACAGTGGTGAGGATTTGCTCCCAGGAAGACAAGTCTGAACTAGGGTGTCAAGGAGAAGCAGTTTATAAATCACAATAGGGGTGTAGCTTATGTGAAGGCCTGAACCTTGAAACAATATGGCCCATGTAATGGACTTTAGGGTAATCATGGCAATTCTGCTGATGCTGAAGCATGTAAGTCACTTTAAAATACATCATAGAGACTCTAAGAGCACTGTGAATAAGGCACTGATGTGTTAGCCATAATCAGGGTCAATAGTCAGATGTTTACTATTTGTAACAAGGGCAGAATCTTTGCAATATGTGACTTAAGATTATCAACAACTAAGTCAATGGTTTTCTCTCGTTAAAGGGTCGATGAAGTGTACCATCCTGACTGAGTGATTTCCTTAGCTCCTAAAGTTTTCTAGTGCTTTCCAAATAATCATATTTGTAGAATCCAAGGTCTGACCAGGGTCAGTTTGAGAAGCAACTTGAGGAATTGTGAAACAATGGTGTTTCAGCACTTGGAAGGTTTTACCATTACAACCTCTGCTTCGAAACACTTTAGGGAAATTGGAGACAATTATACATTTAATTTAAATATTTAAATTTAAATATTTAATTTAACTTTGAAAAGTTAAATTCCTTAGGGCGCCTGGATTGCTCAGTCAGTTAAGCATCCAACTTCAGCTCAGGGCATGATCTTGTGGTTCATGAGTTCATAGAAGTTGAATTTGTGCCCCAATCTGTGCACATAAGCAAGTCCAGTCCCCTCCTGCAACCACCATTTCATCATTTGTAAAGTGGAGGTTAGAGGATAATATGTATCCTACACAGCTGGTGTGTGACCAGATGAGTGACTGGGGGTGGACATGTGTCCCGCATTCTAAATTCCTCATCAAACTATACCATATTATTATAAATTTGGAGAGCATTGCCAAATAAAACCGTTCTAAACTGTCTGCCCAGATTATGTACTGCCAACTCCAATAAAAGGTTTCATGTGAAAAATTTATACTGTTCTGTCTCTTTGGGTGGAGAGAATTGAACCTAGGTACCCAAAATTAATCTACTAAAATAAGTGTTGAAGTAGCATTACAAAAGAGAAAGTAATTCAAGTAAGAGATCATTCATTAGCTTTCAACACAATTACTCCAGCCACACATATATTTTACATAAGAATGGCGTCCTAATTCTTGAAGGAGGATGGGGGAATATAATAGCCATATATGCATGACACACATACGAAAGAATCGCCTAAAAGTTACAACTGATGCCTTGGGATTGATCTAGTATTGGATTGATTGCCAGCTACATTTATGAATTTTTAAAGCCGTTTCCTTTGCATGGGAAGTGACCACATACTTACTCCTTCTCATTGTTAGGTCTGTTACATGTTTGAGTCCCAATTCCCCAAACTGATTATAGGTTTCATGGAAGAGGAATCTGGGTAGTCAGATTCCACACAGGGTCTGACACAGTGCCTTGCCCTGCAAGATGCATTGAGAAAGTTGATCCTTGCATTTGGTTAAACAGTTAATATGTGTTTATTGAATTTAGGTTCACTTTGTCTCTTGAGTGCTCCACTGTGCTCAGTAGAAAAGATACCTTGGATATGAACTCATCGTGGCTTGGCATGTACTTCAGAGGTGAACTAAAGATGCTATCAGCCCCACTTTTTCATTTTGGTTTATTACACTTATTCTTGGAGCATCCGTCATTGCTGAGATATTAATCTTGCAGGCATGAAATAATAAAACTTTCTTCATCTTTGCATTACCTAAGGGGAAATGAGTTGTAATAAAGAGCATGTATTTATTTTCAAAATTAACTTCGCAAGGACAACTTTTATTTTGGAAATGCATATTATTTCGTTCAACAATATATCTGATAATGTGGAAAATGCCATTTCACATATTATGTTAGGAAAATAAACTCAGGCAAATGGGAGAGTACATGATTTGAAGAAACTTGTTATGAAACTGCTTCCTATTTAGGAATATTTTTTTTGAGAGAGAGAGAGAAACTGAGAGTGAGTAGGGAAGGGGCAGAGAGAAACACGCACAGAATCTGAAGCCATCTCCAGGCTTGGATCTGTCAGCACAAGCCATGAGATCATGACCTGAGCCAAAGTTGAACGCTTAACCAACTGAGCCACCCAGGTGCCCTAAAAATATTCTTTTAAAGCAACTTTAATTATTTCCAGATTCAAGGGAAAAAGTAAATTTCTGTCAATTTCAGTTTATTTTATTAAAAATTTCCATCCTTAATGGTCAAAAAGCTCATGTTAATTTTATGAAAGTTGGACAATTTAGAAAACATTAAGAAGAAATTGGCTATAACTTGTATTCTCTCCTCACCTCCCCACCTGGAGATTACTAATGTGAACAATTTACAGCATAAGTTTTCTGCTCTGAATGTGTAAAATAAGTTATGTTTATATTTTGAGAATGGCCCCAATAACCTTTTCACTTTATATGATAGCATTGCAACACTTAAACCCTAACATAGCACCTGCTGTATGCTGGGCACTGTTCTAAGTACTTTCCTTATTTGTTTATTTAATCATTGTGACAGAACTATGAATTTGGCAACATAACTATTCCCATTTCACAGATGAGCAAACTAAGGAACAGTTAGGATCATACAGCTAAAACTCAGTTCCCTCCTTTGCATAATGCAGTTAAGTCAAGGTGTTTGGGAAGTATAGAGAGGCAAGGAAAAGATGTGGCAGAGTATTTGATGATTATGAAGGGTTTAATATCTAACACCAAGTTGTTTTATTATTATTATTATTATTATTATTATTGTGTGGTGGTGGTTATTCATAATTTTATCTCCAGTGTTTCATGCAATTCCTAGATACAGTGGATGTTAGAAAATATCTATCACATGAATGACCTACAATGCTTTAGTTTCAACCTACTAAAAATTTAACTAGATGATGAGTAGCTGACTATTAAGTCAGCATAGCTGAATTTCACTTCTGTTGTTTGTTGTTTGTTTTTTTTTTTCAACTGAAAACTTTTGTGTTATTTCTCTGGGTTTTTCTCCCCTACAGGTTTCCTCTTACCACCTCCACCCTTGTAGAAAATCACAAATGACACGTATCTCAACTCCCTCTTCCTCCACGCTGTAAAGGATGCCGGAGGTAGTTAAGCTATGGACAATGGATAAGGGATGGACAATGGACAAGGGTGCCTCATGAGACCTTTTCTTGCTGTCTTTTCTTCTTTTTTGCCTTCCCCTCTCCAATCACATTCTGGTAACAGGCAGGAGTTTATTTTAAGTGATCGATTCGATATTATTGAAATATGGCACTGAGAGGGGCTCACTGCTTTTTATATCAGATAATGAATGATTTCTTTATAAGTAAAAGGTGTGCCACATTGAGAGACAACACATCAGATAATGAGGCATAAAAATGCCTAGGTTGGTGGGAAGGACCGTGGCAGCAATATCATTAATAAGCACACTCATTCAGAGACTTGGGAATGTGTTTGCACTTGCTTGCTGATGTAATCATGCATAATGGGAAGAATCCATAGCAAAATAGGCAGAATGGAGCCATCAAAGGGTATCATTCAAACAGGCTAAATTGATCATCACGTAGAAAATATGCCGCTAAACTTGTTGTCTATGCAAATACCAATTTTAGCCAACAGGACTCTTCATAATGGAGTATTAATGGCTGAATGGGATCTTAAAATGGAAATGCTAAATATCAAAAGAAAAGAACATGAATGATGCTGATATCTTGAAATAAATATAACAGAAGCACCACATTGTAGTCAAGATGTATGTTTCTTCCAATTTGATAGTTATTCCGACTGCTTACTAGGCTGATCAGTTGTACGAATGCACAGAAAAACAAGATTTCCCATAAATACCATGATTTTTTTTGCAAGATGTAAAAATCCTCAGTTTCAGGTCAGATATTCCTGCTGAGTGCACTTGAATAAAATGATTTATTCCCTAATTGTAAGTGGAAGTTACCAATAACCACACAACACTCTTCAAAGTGTGCATTTTTAATTTTACTATGTTCTTTAATTATAGCTGTTTTGGCTCCCTCTACCACTATTAAGAACTGGAACTCTAATCTAATCCTCTATATAGCCATTTCGTGAATCAAAACTGAATTCAATTTGAATAAGACAAGCAAATTGACATGAATACCAGAAATCATTTTGAAATCAGAAACCAAGTTAATTACCCCATTTGTGAATGGGTTATTATAGTTTGATGACTTTGCTTTGGAAAGCATATCAGGGACTTAAAAATAAAAGAAAATAAGAAAACTATAATCCATAGAGGAAAAGAAATCATTTTAATTAAACAAAAATGGAGTAAAATGTAAAGTGAGAGAACTTATGTTTTTGATATATTAAATACTTCCAATTAGGAAAGAAGAAAAAGAGCTAATATTTACTGAGGATTTATTAAACGTCAAGCAATGTATTATACATACAGATACCATCTTGTTTATATAATACATTTACAGTACCTTATCTCATATTTAGAAAACCCAATGTTTCTATTATTTATTTGGTGAAAAAATATTTAATGATGCTTGTCTTCCCTTTAAAAATATTAAATCACGGGGCGCCTGGGTGGCTTAGTCGGTTAAGCGTCCGACTTTCGCTTAGGTCATGATCTCGCGGTTCGTGGGTTCGAGCCCCACGTCGGGCTCTGTGCTGACTGCCAGCTCAGAGCCTGGAGCCTGTTTCAGTCTGTGACTCCCTCTCTCTCTGACCCTCCCCTGCTCACGCTGTCTCTCTCTCTCTCCTAGAAATAAATAAAAATATTTAAAAAAAAATATTAAATCACATAAACCATTTAAAATGTTACTTCATTTATTAATTAATTTGATCAATTTATCAAGTGCCTGCACTATGCCAGCTGCCCATCTAGGCACCAGGAGCAATAGTGAATCATTTGGTTATAGCAAATGAGTGTGCAGTTGGGTGCCCTATTTCAGATGTAAAATGATGATTCAAAAACTTTTGCGGTGCTATACTTCTTAATGACTAATCTGAGCAAGGTTAGGAAATACAGAAGAATTCAGATTTTCCTGGCCAAGTAGCTGCTTCCCAGAATTGCTCTACTTTTCAGTTACCAGCAGCATTTAATGAGCATTGTTAAATTTTACTTCTCCTTTCATTGAAAGAGCATGCCAGTGATAGTGAGATGGTTATTATTTTAATTCAACTGAAAATCTGTGGCAGTACAGGAATGATAATTAGGTAAGATGAGGTTAGAGTTATTGTCTTAGGAAACTGTAAGCAATGCACTGCTCTGCTTTATCTGTTGAGTCTCTACTATGTGACAAGCAACAAGGGCACACCAAATAATTCAGTGAATTTCAAACCATGTGTAGCTCTGACATCAGGATGCTCAGAGTGTATGTTATAAGAAGGCTGAACCTGAAGACAAGGCCCTTTTCATGGCCAAGGAAAAAGACGATAATGAGGGACAGCAGCAAGAATGCCTTCAGGATCCAGGTTTCCCATCTATGCAACTATCTTTTTGTGAATGTCCACTTAGGACACTTGGGATTGTCTGCTTAATGCCAGCATTTCCTGATCTCTGAGGATCAGGGCCCCTGTATATCTACTCACTATTGTATTCCTCATTACATGGTACAGTGGAAACTTATAAATGTTTGTGGAATTACTGTGAGACACAGAGCCTAGGTTCAAATTAAAAAAGAGTAGAGGGGAAAACAAATGTTTCCTTTTCAGTAAAAATAGTGCAATAATAATGTTTTTAATAAATGTTACAATAAATACAGTTTTTACATCATCCAATATACATATTGTATTCTTTATTTCTATTTTCGTCCAGCACTATTGCTATCTAACATACTTATTTACATAGATTTCACTAATGCTCCAAAAATAAATATAAAATGTAGAATTCTCAGGTCCAAAGAATGGCTGGTAAATCTAGACATATCTTAGACCTCAAAATATAAAAGGAAAATCCTAATCTTCCTTAGAAGAAAAGAGAAAAATCAGGTTACCGTTAGATTGCTAATATGCAACAGTGAATGCTAAAAGACAATAAAACAATGTCTTTGATTTCTGAAGGAAAATGAAATTTAGTCTATTTTCAGCCTAATTATCATTCAAATGTGAGGGCAAACATAAAGACTTTTTCCTTTTCTTTTTCATATACAAAGATGACGTATATGCACAAAGTGAAGAACAAGTAAAACGCGAAATATGGCGGTAAGTGTAAATGAATATTGACTTGATAAACTATAGTAGTAACATCTTCTGGGTTTTAAATATAGAAAATTTGAAGAGATGATAGGGCATATAAGGAAGAAATAGTAAAAAAAAAAAACATTTAAAATGTTCTAATGTTCTGGGACAGGTGGGTATTTCAGTCGATTAAGTGTTCAACTCTAGGCTTTGTCTCAGGTCATCGTTTCACAGGTGGTGAGTTTGCACCCTGTGTCAGACTCTGTGCTGACAGCGTGGAGCCTGCTTGGGATGCTCTGTCTCCCTCCCTCTCTCTGCTCCTCCCTCGCTGGCACTCTCTCTCTCACTTCTTCTCTCAAAATAAATAAACTTAAAAAAATTAAATGTTCTAATGCTCTTCAATTGTCTGGGACAAGGGTAAAAGTACCAGTTAACTAATAGCATTAAAAAAAGAACAGAAGAAGAAAAAAGAATTAAAAAAAAATGAATGGTTGATAGTTTGTTAGAGGTAGGAGCTCAAAACTATCTCCTGAATAAAATGCAATAAGTAATGTGAGAAGCAAGACTCTCCTCTGAATGAGCCATGATGAGGGGATGAGGTTCTCAAGAGACTGAAGCTTCTGCTTCATTAGTGAGGTGATAAAAAAATTCCAGGAGGAAAATGGACGAGATCTACCTGAAAAAGATAGCATCAAGCTCGACCCATTTAAATTGCTAAATAAAACATGAAATGACCTAAAAAGCATATCAATTGAAGGGTTTGCTGAAAAGCCCTCTACTCAAGAGCAAGATAATCAGGGTCCAACATAACTGGGCTTCCTGTGTCTTGCCAATTCTGAGTTAGTATGGCATCTTCCTTCTAGAAGCTGTAGTCATAGAAAAGAGTGATGTGAGAGCAGGGCTCACATGGATTCATTTACTAGCCACTGAGAAATCTGGATACCTACTGGAAAGTGTGACAGAGAAACTGTATTCAATAATTCTTAAATAACAAGGACACCCAGGCCTTGCTTCCTCTTTTTCTTTTACCAATATCCTCAACTTGGTTCATTCATTGTTCATGTAAGTTTTATAAAATTTATAAAATTTATATGAATGCTGTTATCCTGCCCATACTTTCTTGAAGTTTCTTTTTCCACTTACATTTTTTATGATATATCCATACAGAGCTTCTCTGTTTTAACCATTTTGTAGAATGCTATTGTAGGTCTGTAGTATATTGATTAAGAAGTATTGAAGGAGGTCATCAAGAGGATACAGCCACTGGCCAAACTGCAGGTTGGACCCAGGCAACTGGAGGCTCCAAACTCCCTCCCCTGCCCATGGGATGTACTTTCTGCCCACCTCTCCCACAACAAAAGCCATTTACAAGGATGTAACTTCAACAGAGGAAGGTGGTGTTGAGGCCTTCTGGATGGTATACATGACTGAACCTATAGTAACCGTTAGGCTCCTATAGAATCTTCTAATGTTCTGGCAGGTGGGTGTGGACATCTACTTGTCCTAGGATGCCCAAGACAAGCCTCATAAGTAAGTCCTTTTGCTTGTTAACTGCTACCTACCAACCTGGAGTGGTCTGCCTCTTTAATATCTCCCTGCCCTCTGTGTATAGGAGCCAGTTTCAGATTCCATCTGGCAAACTTCCAAGCTTGGGACTCAATGAGAAATTGCTGGACTCATGTGGTAAGCAGAATTCTAAGATATTCTCCAAGACCACTGACCCCTCCTTATTCATGTTCTGCATAATCTCCAGGACTATGAAGATGATGGATTTTATGCCCATAATGAGATTAGCCTACATGGCACAGATTCACATCTAAAAAGGGAAATGACCTGGGTGGTCTGAGAAAATTGCATGAGCCCTTTCTAGATCTGGGTCTAGAGGTCGGAGACAGAAAAAGTAGGACATTTGAAAGCACAAGAAGGTGTTATGTGCCATGAGTTGCTCAAAGAGGAGGAGACACACGGCAATGAACACGAAAACCTCTAGGTGCTGAGAGCAGCCTCTTGCTGACAGCAAGAACGGGGACCTCAGTCTCAAAAGCATGAGGAACATGCCAAGAACAGCAGTAAGCATGGCAACAGATGTTTAGTTTGCCTAGATTCTCTCAGTGAAGACCCAGCTTAGCTGTCACCTTGAGTTCAGCCTTGAGATGCCTGAGCAGGGAACCTAGTCACACTGCATCAGACTTCTGACCTATAGAAGTTGTGAGGGAATACATTTCTGTTGTTTTCAGCCACTGGATTTGTAGTACTTTGATACACAGTAATAGAAGATGAATGCAAGTAGTAATGGAAAAAATGGTAAAATTGGATAAACTGGCAATGGAACAGATTTTGTTGTCTATACTGTTCCATGTGCTAGAAGGGTTTTACTGCTTTAAGGAAAGGGAGGTTTTAACATTGAGGGGAAATATTTATTAACTTCATCTGTAGAGAACCCAAGAGGACTTGGGTGAAGAGCATGTATATTATGGAAAGTGCCAGGCGATCCTCTCCTCAACCCTCTCCATTTGTTCAGCCTCCATCTTATCCTAGCCTCTTGTTTTCCTGGAACTCTTTTCCTTGATAATTCCCCCAAATTAAAGTCCAGATTTCAATTTAGATTTTCTTCTGTGGCACTTAATGCAGCCTGTATGTTATGTGAAAAACAAACAAACAAACAAACAAACAAAAACCCGTGCAAGTCTCTCTTTGGAAAAGCTAGAATGAGGCAATTATACTCAAAATTATACTCACATATTAATATGAAGCCAGAGTCTCATTTGAGAAAAAAAAAAAAAACAGGAAGTATGAGCACCCACGGTGAGACTCTGGGAGGAGAGAGAACTGGAAGGTACTGGAAAGAACAGCCACATGACGATAATGACAAAGATGGAGTTAGGCTGCAATCGGGTGGCTGGGAACTAATTAGCCATTTAAAGATAATTTTAGAAGTCTACCAATGAGGAACCCTGAAAGGATAAACATGTTGTGGCAAATAAATAAATAAATACAAATAAAATTATAAAAGTTAATGATGTGAGAATGGCCATAAACAAATTGTGGGGACAACTGCAAAAGAACAGGGTCAACAAGAGGCTATAATTCTTGAATTCACCCTAAATTTAATTTTAAAAGGCAGTACTATTCTTTCCTTTTTTCCTTATGTGAGCTATAAACTCAATTAAAGTTAATGGGAGTTATGGGCAGTGTTTCTAAATCACAGCCTCTTGGAGGCTAATTATTTTGAATTGAATTGTTAAGCAGCAACCTTTTCCTGGCTTGCTAATAAGCAAGATAACACCCTGCTCACGTTATATTAGATTTAAGGAAAACATTTATAAAGAATATTTTCTATAAGAGATTCCAATCCCCTTCCCCCAAGACCATCTAAACAGAAGAAGCACATGAATTACTCTCTATGCCTGACAAACATTTTCATTCTGACAGAATTGGTGGCGTAACTTTCTTAAAGTTATAAAATACCTATTCTGGGATATTTTGCCTTTAAAGGGTAATTGTCATTTCTAAAGTCAAGTGGTTGGCATGATCTCCATGTCCTTGATGATTTCTCTAATGAAAGTACGCTGTTCCTTAACTCTAATTATGTATCTCCTATAATCTTTGAGAGTTTTACAAACTAAACTATAAAGTCCAGGGCAACATCTAAATGGGACCTAAGTGGAAAGCATGGGGGTATTGGTATCCCCAGAACGTAGGCCAGGGTCTTTCCAGAGAAGTCCTTTCATAAACATTTGCTGAGTTCAGGGGCTCCTATAACTTGCCAGGCACTTTGCCTGGCTCCTGGGATGCAATGTCACACATTGACATGATAGTAACCTGATGCACATATATGGACTCATGAACTACCTATGTATGGAATCTTGTACAAAGGCCAAAGAAAAGGTACACGTAGATTATCTTTGCTGGTGGCATTTTAGTGCATGGGTATTCATAAATAAGGGGGTAGGGGCCTTTGTCTCAATAGTCAATGAGTCACTCTTAGTCCTGATTTTTCTAAGACTGGGATATGTAGCAAGCCTCTTAGAGAAACACAAAGCCCAGCGGTTCTGAAGATAAATCTGAGCTCCAGACATCTACCTTTATCTCTGGTCACTTATTTATATTTCCCAAAGGGAAGTCTGATTGGATTAATTTATCACCAAGAGAAAATACAAGCATTGAGCATATTTGCAGGCTAAGGACTGAGCCTAGGGACTTAGGAATCTCAGATCTTGCTTTCAGAGGTCATCCTGTTAATCAAACCACAAAAATACCCACCTAGCCCTTGCACATTCCAAGAATCACCTGTTCAGATCACCATCATACTTATTCTGCTCTGCAAGATGGCGCCCACATTACACACCACCTGCTGCTGCTGGAGGAGACATTGCAGAAGTGCCCTTAGGTTGCCTTTGGTGCTCACAACGTGTGGGTTCTGCAGTGCTTGATGTGAACAGTATATCTAAACCTACCAATAATTGAACAAAAACAAAAGATAATCTTAAGTTCATAACAACTGGATCAACTGCTATTGTGAAGCAAGGAGAAAAAAAAATAAGGGGAAAAAAGGTGAGGAAGTGGGGCACCTGGGTGACTCAGTTGGTTGAGCATCTGACTTCAGCTCAGGTCATGACCTTACAGTTCATGAGTTTGAGCCCCACACCTGGCTCACTGCTGTCAGCCTGTTAGCGTAGAGCACGAGTCGGATCCTCTGCCCCCCCTTCCCTTCCCTGCTTATGCTCTGTCTCTCGAAATAAGTAAATAAATAAAACATTATTTTTTTTAAAGGTGAGGGAGTATTTTTCAAAAAAGCAACAGTAAATTCAATTTTGTATGGAGGCCACGGAGGTAATATGAGTTGTAAATCTGGACAGGTGTAAGACACATGTGAGAAATTCAGCCTGTTTGAACAGGAGAGTGGTGTTCTAGTGAAAGAGATTTAAATTAAAATTTTGAAATGAAACCAGACACTGTGGGCCATCTTCTGCTGGATTCAGCCCACTGGTCGCCATTATGAACCACTCTACTGAATTTCCAGAGGAAAGCTGGAAAAGAAGGCTAAAATACAGCAGAAGTCTATGACATCATTTCTGTAAGCGATCACAGGCCAGAAGAGACGCCTAAAAATTCTCTTCCTCAGTAGTCATCCCTTATTCTTTTTACCTTGACCAGTGTTCTAAGCCCAGTGTTCACCCACATTTGCACCTCTGTTCACTGGTGGGATATCTTGTCTATTTAGGATTGTGGTAGTTTTTGTTATCTTTCTCTGTTGGACACAAAATACGCTGTAGAGAGTAACCAGTGGATCCACTCTATAGTAGCAATCATACCCCCTGTGATGGAAGGCTTAATCTTGCTCAACCAACTCCACTGTACTTTACGCTTGATCTCCATATGCATTGGATAGTAGTCTTAGCTTTCAGCTTAAGGGAAGTATTATCCCTGTCTCCTAGTGAAGTGCCCTTTCCATGACTTTTAACTTCTCCAAGCACAAATATTCAGTTAGAAGGCAGTTAAAATATTAAAGTGGATCATAATTGAATGTAAGAGGCACTCCTCCCTTTTGTATTTTGGTATCTGGCTTTGTTTCCAGCTATAGAGGTAGAAAATATACCACATCCTACAAATAAGGACCTTGGGTTTCTTAGAGGACTATTTATAAATGGTAACAAAGCTGTATGTGTTTTCACTTTTTTTCAAAGTTTTATCATGAAAATTTCAAATACAGAGATAGCCAACGTTGAAAAGCAAATGACAGTGAGCATTGATACCAAACTTCAAGACTCTACAGTTTGTCATCCTTCTTTGTCACATCTTCATCCATTTGTCTAGCCAGCCACCAACCTGTCTCCTCTTTGATGTATTTTGTAAATTATAGATAGTATACTTTTCGTTAAGTACTTGGGCACTCATATGTTAATGACAGTTTAATACTATTTAGAGTTTTTTATTTTTTATTTTTTAAATGTTTATTTTTGAAAGAGAGAGTGCACCCAAGTTGGGGAGGGGCAGAGAGAGAAAGAGACACAGAATCTGAAGCAGGCTCCAGGCTCTGAGCTATCAGCACAGAGCCCCACACGAGGCTCGAACCCACGAACTACGAAATAGTGACCTCAGCCAAAGTTGGACGCTTAACCAACGAGCCACCCATGGGTCCCTAGGAGTTCTTTATTTTCCCTGGACACTAGTTCTTCATCAGATACATATGTTTGTAGCTGACTTATTTCAATGCACCATTTCATCAAACAACCACTCGAGCATTTCTTACTTGGATGAGCAAACCCTTTGCATTAGCCTACTGTCTCTCTTCTTTTGAAATGAGTTTCTTTGTCTTTGGAAGCACATATATAGAGCTCTACATGATGTATAACATACAATGCTTGAGAGATGTCTTTATTAAAATAGATGATACTTGAGAAATATCTGTCCTTTCTATGATTTTAGATTTTTTTTACCTGAAGCACCCATTCAAAAAGTTGGGGAAAAAAATGAAAAAGTTGGAAAAAGAGATGACATAACTTGGTAAATTCATTTTACAATGTATGGCTTGTTAATCTTTCCAGAGACATTATTTCATTTGATACTGATTGGATAGCCCTTGGAGTGAGGTTATTAGCTCCACTTGGCAGATGCATGGATTGAGACTTTTAGGGAGGAAGAGCCCTTATTCAAGACCATCCAGCTGGTGGAAGGAAGAGGCAGATTTGGTTCTTCAGACTGCAGCACCACTCCCTGGCGCCATAGCGCGCCCTGGTGGTCAGTGTAGGATATAGGGCTGGAGGGTCAGCATCTTCCTGTCCTGGTCACTGAGACACAAAAGGTCAGCCCCGTTAGTTACTCCTGACTTGCCAGGTTCTGCTGAACGCGTCCACCCCGTGTCCTGTTTCTATGAATTGTAAAACAATTTGTCCAATCAATGGCAACTCAACTTGCAGAACAAAGTGACCCGTACTCTGGTCCAATTTCCTTTTTCGTTCCGGTGTTCTGAAGATTCCTACATGTTGGAAAAAAATCAGCTTGGGTTAATTCCTCAAAAGTTTATTTTTAGCAAATCTTTGCAGACGATATGCAGGAGACATTTGTGAAGATAAAATTATTCCCATGGCATGAATCAGCTTATTGCTGCTCATCTCCCTTAAAATAATGGGTTCTTTACATTTGTTGGATTTATTTTAACACATTAAAGCATTTTCAAAAGTGAATGTCAATTTGAAAAATTACTCTCTCCATGTGTTCCGTAATGGAAGGGAAACACACAAGTGCACCATCAGCAAATATCCAAGGGTTTCTCTTATTAAGCCTTCCCATCGCATCAGAGCAGGTGAAAGGATTAGACGACTTAATTCCTGCTTCTAATTCCGTTTCTGTCAGAGCTTTAAATATTTACTACTGCCTAAGAATCTTGCATTTTGGGAATCTTTGATGAATTGGTTGTGTGTTTTGAATTATCACTAAAGTGCCCTATAGAACGATCTTATCTTTGGAATTACTCCCCTCCTTCCAACCCCAGGCCTACTAAAGTAGGTTAGGGAAACCAGATCAAACAGAAGTCTAAGTAATTGAAGCTGGGCTCCTTCTGGGAGCCTTTGAAACCCTGTTGCAAAGCTCTCGATATGACCGGGCACAAAATTGTTTGGAGTCTTTTGGGGTTTTTGTTTTTGTGTTTTCCTTGATCACGTTTCTCCACCAATGTCCTGCACCTAGTAGGTATTCAGAAAGCCTCTGCGAATTGAACTGGTATCTACTCTTTCATGGGGAAGCATGATTTTTTTCTTCTTCCTCTCCTCCCGTCCTCCCAGGCTGCTCTAAATATTCAGAACTTTGGGCCTGAGTTTGGAACAGGAGTTTTAAACTGGTGTCAATAATAGAATTTAAGGGATCTGTGAACTTGGGTGAAAAAAATATCATCTCTTTCTTATGACTAATCTTCAGTTACAAGTTAGCGCTTCCTTCTCTTATCAATACAAGCCCCTCCCCAAATACAGTAAAAAGAACTCTAAACAGTTGCCACTAGTAGAAATCACAGATATTTTCAAATTATATAAAATTTTTGTGGATATTTTGAAATATCATTCATGTTCATTAATATTTCAAAATTTGAAGATACTTTTATTGACTGTATTCATAATATAAACACATATATTACCATAGCGATTATCTTGTATTACTTTTATTACTTTAATAATATCTTAAGGTATTAAGTTTACTTGGTAATGCCACGTATTTTGAATTATGGATTCGAACAGGGCTGGGACTAAGGCCCTGCATTAAATAAGCTAGAGTGACTGTTACCTTGAAGGGGAGACCTAAGGGTATAAGGTTTCGGAAGGCACTCAGGTCCGTGCAAGTGCAGCGCTGGACTGATCTGAGAGTGAAAGTCTTCAGTTCTGCCTGCACAGCACCTCCCTTGCCTCTCCCTATCCGAGACTGGTGTTGGAAATTCCTATGCTGAGAGGAATTCACTTCTCAGTCGTCCTCACCCGGAAATTGCCTGCATCCATCAGTAAATTCCGCCATAGCCGTGGAAACTCGGGCACCGTTTGGGAAGACCGAAGGACCGCTTAGTCCAGAGCAGTGTGGCTTTGCTCACCTTCAACCTGCCCTTGTTGATTTAGGAGACAGAGGGCTCTGTGGCGCAGAGATCTGAGGGGTGGCCAAGTGCAAAATAAGATGAGGCCACGGGGGTACTGAGATCAGTGGGATAGCAGCAGAACACCCCGCTGTTGTGCGGCTGACAATACATTTCGAAAAGGAGCTCTCACCCAGAAGCAAGATAGACCCAACGCTTGGTGAATATCCACCGGAAGTCCCTGTGTCCTGCCCTAATCCCCCGTAGCCCGTGATGATGACTATAGGAGATTATCCAGGCAAGTTGACTAGGGATGTTGTGCAAGTGGACTTTTTCCTTCAAAGATATAAGAGCTGTTAAAAACAGATAATTTTCTCTGGCTGCTAGCAGAAGAGAAGGTCAGAAAAAGCTAAAGCTTGAGGGGTTTTGATGCACTGCCGCTGGCTTAGAGGTCAGGGTTGGCAAGGAGCTGAGCGAGATCCTGATTGGCAGCCAGCAAGGAAACATGAGACTTGGTGCTACAAAAGCAAAGACTGGATTCTATCCACACCCTAAATGGGCTGGGAAGCAGATTTCTCTTAGGAACTTCTGGAGGAGCACTCAGCCCCAGCCTGACCTTGATTTCAGCCTGGGAGACCCTGAGCAGAGAACCCAGTCTCTCCGTGTCAGACCTCTGACCCACAGAACTGTGAGGGTGCTGTCTTAAGTTGCTATATTTGGTATACAGCAATAGAAAACCAACACAGGAGCTGACCAGTAAAAAATGGGGAATACATTTGGTCACACAATGGTACAATGAAGTAAAACTCTTTGCCAGAGCAACGTGTTTTTTCACAGACTTCCCCAAACCCTGTGTTTCCGTCTCTGTCTGTTTTCAAACTTCTCTTTCCATACTTCCTCCTGGATATCTGTGGGTCAAGTAGCATGCAAGTAAAAAGAGCTAACTCTAAGGATTTTCCTTTCTAACTAAAAGAGGATCTATGGGCACCTGGTACCTCAGTTGGTTAAGCATCTGACTCTTGATTTCCACGTGGGTCATGATCTCGTGGTTCCTGAGATCCAGGTCTAGATCAGGCTCTGAGTCGACCATATGGAATCTGCTTGGGATTTTCTGTCTCCCTATCTCTCTGCCCCTTCTGTGCTCACACTATAAGCATTTAAAAAACCGAATCTAATATAATATTAACAGAAAGTACATATATTCAGTTTAATCAGAACTCTATGTTGTTAGTAGAAGAAAATTAAATAAAAATTGCTCCAAAGAGAATCATCACATTGTACACCTGAAACTAATACGTTATATGTCAGTTATGATGCAATTTTTAAAATGCTCCAAACAATGAATGGGATTATTGGATGATGTCACTGAAAAAAAGTGAAAGCCACGACCCAGTTGAGACTCTGGGTCCACTCATCTACAATTCTTCTGATGTGGTTCTCTTTCTGTGTGTGTTATGTGCTTTACCATAAATATAAGGAATAAGAACAGTTAATGGCTTCCTCACACCTATCCCTGTGGGGAAGGCATTGCTTTATCAAAATAGCTAACAAGGAAAATTATATTAGAAAGGAAAAAGGGAGAAAGGGTTTATAGATTAGGCAACCAACAAATGCCTAACATATTAGTATATATTCAATGTTTACAGCCAGAATACTATACTCTCCAGTTATGTTGTGTTTTCCTGTGGTGTTTTGAACACTAAATTAAAAACATGAATTTTAAATATTGGTGAATATTGCTCAGATCTTTTAATAGGAAAAGACTTAAGTATGAAAGCCATAGAGAAAACTAAAGAGAAAAGGATCACGTTATTTTAAAATTGTACAATGAAAAGTTCCACAAAAAAATAAAAAAGAATAATCAATCAGGAAAAACAGTTGCCGTGAAAATGGTGAAGAATTAATATTCCTCAAAATTAAAAGGCTTTGCCACCATTGCATAAACAACAAACTAGCTGGCAGCAGATACTCCTGGCTGCTTTGCACCCCTGTGCTTGGCTGTGCTTGGCTGTACCTGCTTCTCCTCATGTGGGAACCCAGGACAGGCCAGAAGTGCCAGGGAGTCAACCCCCAACAGCCGCAGCCCCCAACCACAGACTGGTCGGACTTGTTGTGGGAATATCCCAGCCTCCTAGGCCATAGGTGGAATAATTTGTAGTGGGAACTTACTCTTTATGCACTCCCTTCACTCCTCTGTCTCACTTTCCCTCCCTCACACTGGGGTTTCCCGGGACTACCAACGAAACCCACCTCTTCCACTCAAATCCCACTTTCTGGAGGAGTTCCCATGAGAAGCAAAGAGAAGATACACCTTGATCCTAATTTTAAAAGGTGAATAAACAAGTCACAAAACCCAACCCTCCCCTCCCTGTGCTTCAAAGCTTGGTTTTGACCTACAGTGTATAACATTGATTTGTACACCTTTCTAGCTGAATTTAATAGCAGCCTGTTTAACGTGTTGTCACCTGGTCTTACTAAACCCCTTGGGTTGGAATTCATCCTCTGCCCAGCTTTCACATATTATATATTAAAATACTAAATATTGACCACATTGCTACCTTGATGAAAGCCTTAGGAGGTTGGATGTGCTCTGTATACAGGTTACTGTCTGGATACGTCATTCCTTACACTAGATCAAGGAAAAGCAAGGAGAAGGAAGAAGAGGAAAAGGAGGGGGAGAAGGAAGAGGGAGACGAAGAGGAGGAGGAGGAGGAGAATAAAACCTTTTCAGTTATTCAAGAAATGAACATTTAAGGAAAATTCTAGTTTCCACTTCAATTTTTAAGTGAAGAAACAAAACTCAGGGTTATAAAGGATATAGTCAAACATTCCCATATATCACCCAGCATGAAAATGTTGAATCACTATATTGGACACCTGAAGTTAATATTGCACTATATGTTAACTAAATGGAATGAAAAATTTTTTTTAAATTTAATTAAATACATTTTGAAAAGGATATATTCATGGGGCATCTGGGTGGCCCAGTCAGTTAAGTGTCCGTCTTCAGCTCAGGTCATGATATCACAGTTCATGGGTTCAAGCCCTGGGTCATGCTCTGTACTGACAGCTCAGAGTCTGAAGCCTGTTTTAGATTCTGTGTCTCATCGTCTCTCTGTCCCTCCCCTGCTTGTCTCTGTCTCTTAAAAAGAAATAAACATTATTCTTTTTAATGTAAAAGGAATATACTCATTTATTTTTTAAATGTTTTTATTTATTTTGAGATAGAGAAAGACAGAGCATGAGAGAGGGAGGGGCAGAGAGAGAGGGAGACACAGAATCCAAAGCAGGCTCCAGGCTCTGAGCTAGCTGTCAGCACAGAGCCTGATGCAGGGATCGAACCCATGAACATGAGATCGTGACCTGCACTGAAGTCAGAGGCTTAACCGACTGAGCCACCCAGCACCCCTGTAAAAAGAATATATTTAAAGAATTCACCAATACTATGCTGATGGAAATACAATACATCATCAAAGAAAGAGATTTGGAAAAAATATGTATGCATATACTTTCAAAAACATTTCTGCCAACCAATTCAAAATTGAACTTTTTCTACCCATTCTTTATTGATCTATTCAATAATGGCATCTCATCAGTTGGAGAAAAAAAAACCCCTTGATTAATCATCCTTGCATCCTTTGTCCTAAGTATGAAAGGAGAGGGGAGGGGCACCCAAGGAGAGATTCTCGGAGTATTCCTTATGTTACAGGAAGCTGTAAGAGTGGAAGAGATGGGCTGAAGGAAAGAATAGACAGAGGCTCCCTGGATTCTCTTACCTTTCTTCTTCAGCCAGTCCTCTTGGCTCTGATGCTGTGCTGGCCTCTGGGCCTGGCTCCGATGCTCACCGTTGCTTAAGTCTTGGCATGTCCTTCTCTTGGCCTGTTTCTGAATCTTGACTCTTCCTGAGCTATGATATTGAATTTCTGGCATTGACCGACCTGTTCTTTCCCAAATGTCTCACTTGGACCTCCTCCAGTTTTCAGTGTCACTCCTCCCACACTTCAATGGTCACCCATTCTACTTTGTGACTTACAGTCACCCAGAGTATTGCTCCGTTTTTAGGAACTCACTACCATGTTCCATGTCTGAATATCATGTATCATTTCAATATTTTACAATTAGTGCTGTAAATGGTTTTGGGGTGGGTTAAAGGTTGATGACTATAAATAGAAAAACCTTATGCATATATTTTCCAGAATGTAATAGCCGATTATTTTTTTAAAGTACTGGATGTTGCTTCACATTTCTGCAGAAATTCATTTTAAACCAAGAAAATCACCAATAAATGGGAAGGTTCCTTATTGCCTGTACCAGGACAGACCACCCCTCATCCTTCACGAACTACTGTTCCACTATTGTGAAACTTCGATGAAATTAACCATGTAAAGGTGTTCTGCAAATTTTGGATCAGTGTATCAGTAGACGATTTTTTGTGATATTTTCTATACTATTGAGTTTAGTGTGAAGATTCTATTTTTTAGAGAGGGACTGAACAACTTTTCATAATATTGGTCATAGGGTAGAGCTTCCATTTATTTTTATTCGAGTAATCATAAATGCATTTGATTTCTTTCTTGCTGCCTTGCATGAAAATAGACTAATACCATTTAGTAAACCTTTTTGTTTCTGCTGATATATTAAAATATACAAAGAACTACTGTTTTTCATTTTTAAAAGTGGAGAATCATTAGAAATCAGCAGTGATATGTATAGTTAATTGAATTGCTGTGCTAAAACAGTATTATGAATAAACAACTCAATGGTACATGGTGAAAATGAACTCATTACATGCAGACTATAATTATAAGGCATGATAAATCACATGCAGAGGTTATCTCCACCGTAAAGTAAATAACTGTCTCACTCAGAGCTGATTTGCTAAAATACTATCTGGAAAACCAATACATATTCATTATTCATATTAAATACAAAATTCTGTCAGTAGGAGATTACCTCTTTCAAGGTCACCTGTGTTGAAAAGCACGAAGAAGAGGCAGCCAAGACATACTGATTCGGGGCCCAGTTGAATCACAAAATTCTTGTTGTTGTTGTTGTTGTTGCTGTTTTTACCTCTAACAAATTCCTGACTCTGCTCTGGCCTATTTGGAAAGTGGGATTTTGAATTTGCTGACTCCGTTAGCTTTACAAATATATTGTAAAAACATAAAGTGCAAATAACTCAGCCAAAATACCTAGAAACCATGAAATCTGTATAAACATAAGACACTCAGACCTTGCTATTTTTAGAAGTTTATAAAAATACTTTCTTTGATGAGCAGTATTATATATCATTTTTAATCTTTGAAAGCCACTCAAACCATATAGTCCTATCGTAGGTATAAAGGAAAAGATCTAAATTCACATACACTGAGCATCACATATTGAAACATGAAGTCAGAGGTGCCTGGGTAGTTCAGTCGTTGAGTTTCTGACTCTTAATTTTGTCTCAGGTCATTATCTCACAGTTCATGTGATCAAGACCCATACTGACAATCGGCTTGCTTACGATTTTCTTTCCTTCTTTCTTTGCCCTTCCACTTCCCCTTCCTCCTCTCAAAACAAATAAGTAAATTTTTAAAGAAAATAGAGAACTTAGATAAATTAAAACAAAAAACATGAAGTCAAATGCAGTCTTTAGGCACATTGGGATTTTTTATGATGTTAATTTAGGTTAGAATGACATACTTTTATTTAAATATATTTTTAAAAAATTTTTAATGTTTATTTATTTTTGAGAGAAACTGATTGAGTGGGGGAGCTGCAAAGAGAGATGGAAACAGAGAATCAGAAGCAGCTGACAGCTCAGAACTGACGTGGAGCTCGAACTCACAAGCTGGGAGATCATAATCTGACCGAAGTCCGGCACTCAACCGACCGAGCCACCCAGGCACCCCACAAATGACACACTTTCGGAGTAGAAATTTGATCTCACAAATGCATCACTAATCCAAAGAGATCATTTAAATATATTTATACCAGGAACATCGATATACTTTATTGCCCAGTTTATACACTGTTAAATTTAACACATATTTTTACATATAATGGAAAGTAAATTTCTTTTTCAAATAGCTAGCAATAAATTAATAAAAACTTTATTTTCCATCAAGGATTTATTTCTTCTTTTACATTCTGGAATTATTATCCTTTCTGACTGATACAGAACTTTCTGTTCACTAAGATGTGAGTCCAAGCCTGGCATTTCTTTGACTGGAACTTCAGAAGCAGCTCTGATCAAGAGCTGAGATTACATTTGTAAATCTGGTCTTGTGACATTTCCAAACTTCTCTGTAGACACTACAACATCTTGGCAGGTGGCCAGTTGATCATGCACTAGTGAATCCCTGGGATATGTGGCTGTCACAAATGAGTTCATCATTTTGAAACCTGGGACTCAGCAAAATTTCATTTTCCTACATGAGAACCTAGAAAAGCTTTGAGGTGTCTTAAAGAGCTCTCATAATTAATGTTCTGAGAATGACAGAAAGCATTATATCGTTGATACCATTTGTTGTGTGTAGAAAACTCAAACGGAAAGGTACCATTATGAAAAACAAAAAATTTCCTGATTAAAAGACAAATAAACAAATCAGGAGCTCCTACCATTTATTGGTGATGTTCATGGTTCAGAATAAACTTTTGCAGAAAAATTAAACTGACACCTAGTGTTTTGAAAAACTAGTTCTTAGACTCTGAAATATACATGTGTGAGGTTCTTTAGACTTATCTTTCTTCCATGACCCCTGAGGACATGAATTGCAAAAAAGTGCATCTGGCACATGATATTTAGACATGGAATATGGTAGTGCGTTCTTAAAAATGGAGCCACAGTCTGGGTGATAGGGAGTCACAAAATAGAATGGGTGACCATTGAAATGAGGGAGCAGTGACAGAACTGGCTGAGGTCCAAGTCAAATGTTAAGGAAAGAATAAGTAGGTTAATGCCAGACTCAATATCATAGCTCAGAAAGAGTCGAGAATCAGAAACAGGCCAAGAGAAGGGGATGCCAAGACTTAAGCAACGGTGAGCATCGGAGCCAGGCCCAGAGGCCAGCACAGCATCAGAGCCAAGAGGACTGGCTGAAGAAGAAAGGTAAGAGAATCCAGGGAGCCTCTGTCTATTCTTTCCTTCAGCCCATCTCTTCCATTCTTACAGCTCCCTGTAACATAAGGAATACTCTAGAGCCCCTCCTTGAGTGCCCCTCCTCTCTTATTTTAACTCAGCAAAATTATCCTATCAATCCAGTTACATTGTAATTAATTTAACTTAATTCAGTGAATAAATTAATAAGGAAGCAATCATAGCAGACCCAATGAGCAAAAGGACATAAACATTTTAAACTATATGTTTTGTTAAATATGCCCTGATTTTATCAATCTGTGTTCTCATCACCATGTCTGGGAGGGTTCTCTGAATATAGCTTTTATAATGTTGAAGATTATTTCTTACTCTTGGATAATCTGATAAAGTAGAAAAGATTAGTTCTTCCTTTCCTGGTTATTTCTGTGATAACTGGGAGGCAAATATTTTCATGTTGATAGATTTTCTTTCTCTATGATGTGTGTTTTCATACCCTTTTTTGGGGGAAGGGATATGTGTCTTAACTTGAGTTCCCCAGAAACTGCCATGAGACAGAATATGAGAAGGAGTAATTCATTTGGTTGATAGTCCTGGAAAACATGAGTACAAGAGAGAGATGGGGAGAGAAGAAAGCCTCTAACGTGTGATTTTGGAGGCAGGTTATTAACACAGCTATGTGGAGCTTAATCTATTATGGAACTGAAACATTCAGTTAGCCCACCCACAAGACTAGAGAGCTGGAATAATTACAAACTCCCATTGCACGTTACTGCTGGTTACTGAGGGGACCGGATTTTATTCCCTGGAATTTCCACCCATCACCAGGTAGAAGAGAGAAAGTCTTTGATGAAGGTGCTGACCTTCAGAAATGGTTCAGATTTTATTCAAATCGTGTTGGCAGAGAGGATAGGATAAAGGACAAATAGTATCTGTTATAAGATAATTTCTTAGTTTCCTCATCAATGATTCATTTAGAATTCATATAATGGAGATACAATTACCTCTTGCCTATTTTCAAAACAGACAAAAATTTGAGATAATACTTAGTTTTTGCATTTTGAAAGGTTTATGTATATGGTAGAATAAGCCTGCTCTCATCATAATGTTTTTTGCCCCCAATTGTTGATTTCTATTGGTGCCTAAAGTTCTAGGTAAAATTTAAAGTGATAATGTTAAGTATCATTGAGACTTTCCTTGACATTTCTCACTTTAATATTAGCCTTACACATGAATTTAGGAAATACTTCAAGCTTTTCAGATTAGGCTTTTCATCTGCATAGAAGCATACCTTTTTTTTTTTTTAAAGAATTCAGTAAAACTTTCTCCTGTATGCTTATATGTTTATCCTTGGGCTTTTCCATGTCGTATTGTCATACTTTTTATATGAAAATTTCATATTCATATCAATTTCTTCATAATGATGGAATCTTTGGGGGGGTCTTGAGGTAAGAGGTAGAAATGACTTTGGGGTGATTTGGGAAAAGATGGAGCATAGAGTGCTATTTGTCTTAGATACTGGCCCTTGGTTCTCTGAAAACAAGTGAAGGCAGACATTGAAGGAACTGTTTTTCACTGGGTAACTGTGAGGCAAGGGCCTACAGCCAAATCCATTTTGGCTCATAGTGACAGTATGTTAATGAGAGAGAGTAGAGGGAGGTCTGTGACATCCTACGCCTGGCTGACATCTTGGCAGTGGAAAGTCCTGTGAGTTAGCACCTAGAAGGTCTGCTGCTTTGAGGGACAGACTTTGTCATGTGGAAATCAGTGTGTTAGTACAAAAAACACCAAAGGCAGTAGCAGTGTGGAGCAGTGCCTTCGAGTGGCTTCAAGAGGAGGGGAATGGACCCGGGTGCAGGAGTTGAGTACTGAAGTAGCAAGGGCAGAGTAGATGAAGTTAAAGGTAACCCATAAAAGGGAAGGGGCTTTTTCTATAAAGTGTGTAATTATTTATTATTTTGTTTTAATTTTTATTTATTTCTAGGTGAGAGAGAGAGAGAGACAGCGTGAGCAGGGGAGGGTCAGAGAGAGAGGGAGACACAGACTCCGAAATAGGCTCCAGGCTCTGAGCTGGCAGTCAGCACAGAGCCCGACGCAGGGCTCAAACCCACAAACCGCGAGATCATGACCTAAGCGAAAATCGGACTCTCAACCAACTAAGCCACCCAGGCGCCCCTGAAGTGTGTAATTATTTTTTACTGGGAGTTGGATAAATAGTACTCATCGTGTCATTAAATTAATGCACATTCCAAAACAGATGAAGAACCTCTGGCCTGAGGGTAGCTCTCTAATGAGATATAATAAAACAATGGTCTGCATGTTGTTATTGGAGGTGACATAGTTTTCTTACTGAGCTAAGAGAAGCTATCTCCCTTCCTCCTCTTTGCTCAGTTGTCCTGTCCTTCTATCCACAGAAAAGAAAAGAGAGGAGAATGGTCACAGCCAAGGTGTGTGTAAAAGATTTTTAAAAAATCTTTCAGTGAGAAGGACATTCAATGACATTCAATTTGATTCACTAAATGTTTATTGGACACCAGGTAGGTACCAAGCACTCAGTCTGTGAGTTTTTAACCCTCTTTGAAGAAAGAAATAAGTGTCCTTTCCTTTCATCATTGATCATCACAGGTAATGCAAAATTTAAATTTCTCTATACAATATCCCTTAGCAACGCCCTAGCAACCTTCAAATGAGCAAGCTTTCACCAGTGGGATCCAGAGAGGCGAATTTTAAGAAAAAGAAAAAGCATCTTCCTTTTGCCACTAAGCCTTTCATTTTAAGTGTTTTATAAGAGAAATAAAATAACATTCCTGATAAAGGTTTAAATTATTCATTTATCAAGTGCTCCTTCTCATCATTATGTCTAACATAATATTGTGAACAATAAATACCCACTAAATTGAATCTTACTAAATATATTAAATCTAGGAAAATCTAGAAGAAACAGTACTCATCTTCTCTTGTGTGGTAGGCAGAATAATAGTCCCCTCCCCCAAAGATGTCCGGCTCATAATTCCAGGAAACTGCATGCTATCTTGCAAGGCAAGCGGGGAATATGGTTGCAGGAAGAATTAAGGTTGCTAGTCAGCTGAACTGGAAATGGAGAGAGTACCTTGGACTATTCAAGGTGGCCCAATCACTAGGGCCCTTAAGTGGGTTACAGGGAGTCAGAGGAGACAGAACCAGAGAATTGACAACATGAGAAAGACTCAACTGGACAGTGCTGCCTTTCAACATGAAAGGAAGCCATGAACCAAGGAATATACACAGCTTCTAGAAAAGTGGAAAGGCAAGAAAAGAGACTCCCCCCTAAAACCACTAGAAGGGAACATAGACCTGCTGACATCTTGATTTTAGCCCAGTGGAATCCGTTTTGATTTTCTGGCTTCCAGAACTGTAAGATAATAAATTTGTGTTGTTTTAAGCCAGAAAGTTTGGTAGTTTGTTACAACAGCAAGAGGAAATATCTTGCATAGAAATGAGTCTCTGTGGTTCATAATGTCCTTTCTGTCCTTTTCCTCATAGAGGGTACTTCTGTAATCTCTGATTGTCCCATCCAATCAATGGAAGATTTGGATGCCTGAACAAATTTCTGCCTTTTACCCTGGAAATTTTAACAATTACGTTTATGAACCATCTACTACAATAGCCTTGAACTCCACTTATGTGTGTGTGTGTGTTTTTTTACCTCTTCTTACACCTAATAAAACCAATTAACTAACAAAAGACAAACAGCCTGGCTTTTCATTACCTCCTATGTCATAGATATTAATTGCCAACATTTTACACTCTGACGGTGGCCTCCTATCCTTCTAAATCACTAATGCCCACATTTCTTCCCTTTAATCCAGGGACATGCTGGTAAACTGGCACCCAATTCACAGTACTTGCCAATTTCTGTGGCGTAAATACTCCCAGCAAAGATTTTTTTTTCAAACCACCAACATAAGGTCATTGAAACAGACCAGAAAAGAGAGGTGCACAATCAATTCTTGCTAGCCCCTGGGTACCAGCCTGCCCTGTGAGAATCCCTTCATTTTCTCTCCCTGAAAAAGCTTATTTATTGCCTCTTTCTGCTGTCTTCCTGTTTGCACTTCCTGTGTGATGACACAAAGTTCATTCTCTTAGAAGGTGTATCAGCAACTTTATACCTGTTTCCAGCCAACAATACTTCAAGTCTGGAATCAATACAGCCATCTCCTCCTTGACTTAAATCTGAATTTCTGAGAGCTCTGTATACAAGGGCTCAGCTAGTTAAAATGGTGTCTCTAGAAATGCCTAGCACCTCCTTGCTGTTGGGTCCTCAACGCTGCTGATGAACAGTCTGGCTTCTGCTCTGTTGGATCTTCATTTAATGACCGCTGGAAACCTCAGTTGATCTCCTTAAGCCCACTCTCCTTCTGCCATCACCATCACAAGCATTGAAAGCCTTGACATTCCTATCGGCAAGAAAATGGAAGCCTTTGGGGAAGTTCATCAGTCTTATGTTCTGATCTTCTCAACTGCAGGAAGGATTTTTTTCACCCTGTTTGAAGCCAACTCCTTCAGTTTTTCTCATGCGCCCTGCGCTCACATCTCCGGGGACTTCCTTCATCAGCGGAACTGTCTGGAGCATAGCTTGCCTTCATATTGAATCTCTTCTTTCTGTGCTAAACATTTTCTGGTCATTTTAAATTATAAAATTAAAATTAAATTAAATTAAATTAAATTAAAAATAAAATAAATAAAATAAAAAATACTAAAATAAAACAAAACAAAACAAATATCTTTCAAGTTGACATCTTCTTTTGCTGTTGTCACATCTTTCTCTCCTGCAGCATTCTAGAGAATCATTTACACATGGCAGAGTCTTTTCCCTTTTGGTTTGTTGGGCTTTTTCCCATTCTTCATTTCCCATTCACTTCTTAGGTGGTTTCACCCATCCCTCCCCCACACTCAGTGACATCAATTGTTCTAACTCAAAGCACTGGTGGTGTCCAAAATTCAACATTTATAGTACTTATCTACTCTGTATCTGTAGATATACATAGGTAGGATAGAATCATTCATTTCCTCCTCAAAATGTTCAGGTTTTATGGTTTCTATGAAGTGTGACTTACCTTCTTTCCTTCTTCTGTGGTCCTTTTCTTCTATCCACTTATCCATTTTTCAAATGTGATCATGTCAGCAAATCTCTCCCACTTTATTATAACACTCTTCTCGGCAATGTCATCCACTTACGTGGTTTTAATGATCTATTTTTAAATGAGAATGTTGCCCAAGTATATATCTTTGCCTCCATCTTTTTCACTTTTTACATGAATACTACATGAGACTCTCCAGTCTGAAGGATCAAAATTGAATTCATCATCTTTCTCCCTAAACCTATTTGCTTTCTTATGTTACCTGTCACCAACATCTTATTCAGGTAAGAACCAATATCTTATTCAGCTAAGAAGCTTGGAAGTTGTCCTTGTGACCTTTCTCCATCTAGTATTTCCATGCCCAATCAATTGTGAAACCCCAAATATTTCCAGAATCAATGCATTTTCTCCCTTGTACAGACTTTAATCATTTGCACTATAATCAATGCAATTTCCTTACCAGTACCTCCCCTTCTCTTCAGATCTTGCTTCCATACAATTCTTAGGGTGTTCTAGCTAAAGTAAAAATCTTGTGATATCCCATCCAGGTCAAAAATTCTTAGTGATTCTACGTGGCCTACATGATGAAGCATGAGCTTTGTCAAATCAACAGACTCATTCTGACCTTATCCCTTGCCACACCTTATTCTCAAAAAATAATGAGATAGCTAAAACAAACAAACAAACAAAACAAAAAAACAAAAAACTCACCTAGCAACCCTGAACTTCACATAGGCCCCATTCACAACATACTAATTTTACCTCTGGATTTATATAAAGTATTTCCTCTACCTGGAGTCTCTTACCATTTATTTATCTGTTCAACTCCTTCACATCAATTCAAACAGAAAAGTTCTCCAGAAAACCTGCCTCGATTACCTCCATTTCCTGTAAGCTCACTGGGTTTCCTTTGTATAGTGATCATGTCCTTATTATACCATTTATTCCACTCTTTCAAAATTCTTTATTCACCTATCTGCCTTATAGAGTGAAGCTCTTCTACAGGAAGAGGACGTCATACCGATGATGAAGCATGTCTAACATGGAAGTTGGAACACATTTGCACTTAGTAAATATTGGTTGTACCTAACATCAGACTATTGAAATGTGATAAACTTTACTAAATTCTCTGTCCAGCAGCAGCACAGAATGCTTGATGTATGTTGCACAGATTATAGGTATGATGTGTAAAATCATTATTCCTGTGACTTTCAATGCATCAAAAAGAAATAAAAGCAGGAAGGATGAAAGGAAGGAGGCTAAGAGCAGCAATGAGCTTTCTAATTGAGTTTTTCCTTAAACTAGAAATTCTGGTGGAGCAAGTGTCAAGAACAAGGCGAATGTGACAGAGAAGATGAGCTAAGGACACCTAGAACTCATGTTGACAACCATTTTACCCAAGGTTGGACTCAGACCTGACTGCATGGGTACCAATTACTCTAGGCAGTGACTTGATGGTATTGATGGAAGTGTCCTGGACCAAGATCCGATGCTGTTTCTTTCAGCAGCCAGCAGAGGGTGCGATAGAGCACAGGCGTTGGTTGGCAACTTTACAGGAATTTAGGAAACATAGCTTCCTTTCCCAATGGCCTACTGTCTTTCTAAGCTTTGCTGTCTCTGGGGGGATTTCTGCTATCTATTGCACTGTTTACTCTCTTACCACCAAGTATCCATGCAGCTCATGGCAAGTTTCCTGCTGTCAAAACAGGAAAAAATAAGGATGGGTTTTCAAGGCTAAGATAAGGCTGAAGACTCATGGGTTCACTGTGTCTTAAGTGATTAAAAAGTCAAGAATAAGTGGATGCACAAAAGTTTCTTTTAAACCCTTTCTACCTAGTCTTCATAGTGCAATGGAAATATGCAGATAGCCCAAGCTCTCTTTCACCTCCGGAGCACCCTGCCAGTTCTGCCATTGCAAGTGCCTGAGTCAGCCAGCCCCGTAAATCACTGCAGGCTTTCCGTGTCATTTCCAGTCTGCAGAGCTGCAAACCACTCAGTTGTCAGAGGAGACAGATCCGGACATAATGTCACTCGTGAATGATTTATGCCATAAAGTACATAAAAATGCATTTTGAGCTCCTAAGCTTATTATGCCCATAGTAAACAATGGTGGAAAGAGAACTCTCTTAATTTGTTCACAGTGTGAGAAGTGTCAAGGAGAAGTCATATCACACTGAACATATTTTGCATTATCAGTTAACTAATAGGGTCAATGGGGGGGAAAGCCATTTAAACTAAGTGATTGAAAATTCTCTGGGAAGCTATGACGCTGAAGACAGGAAGCAAAAATCCAGATGAGACTAATCTCTCTTCATTTCTTTTATTTCTCCTAGGGGCTTTTTTTGGTTTTGTTTTACTTTGTTGGAGTGGTACTATGCTGTGCAGCCTAAATGAAGCTAGATACGGTTCTTTTAAGATATTTCACTACAAAAAAAGAGAGAGGATCATTCAAGAGAAATGAATAAAAGATCTTCTGCCAGTGTTTTTCTTTTTCCTTTCTTTTTTTTTTTTAAATTTAAACAGAAACAGAGCATGAGCAAGGGAGTGGCAGAGAGAGAGGGAGACACAGAATCCAAAGCAGGCTCCAGGCTCTGAGCTTCAGCAACGGAGCCCTACACGGTGCTCAAACTCATGAACCCTGAGATCATGATATGAGCTGAAGCCGAACGCTTAACCAACTGAGCCACCCAGGTGCCTCCACCAGTGTTTTTCAATAAGGTCTAGTTGGCTTTTTGGGTAAAACCATTCTTTACCGAGAGACCCATTAAATACCAAGATCAACTGTAGTTATCATGATCAAACAGTTCTATGAGGGGAACAGGATGAACTCCATTCAAGAAAGACCACTTGGAATTTGTAGTGAGAAATGGAAAAATGTCTCGTCCTGGGTGAGGTCATAGGGAAAGTTTGTTTTATCAGGGTGAATTCTAACCTAGGTAATGGCTGATACTTGAGCGTAGCCAGAAGGGAAACTTCCAAAGTGTTTTAATCTCCATTAAGAGGAATAATTTTTACTTCAAATAATATAGACATTGGCTTCACTACACTTACAGTTCTTACAACTATTCTCCTTCAATTTCTAGCTAATCTCAATTATTTTATATTTTAGTATTTTTAACACAGTTTGATTCCTGGACTCATGTATACTTAGAATTATCTAATAACATTTCACACCTTTTCTGTTTTTTTTTTTTTCCTGGATGTATTTATTTATGATAGTGACTCCTACTCTTATTTATATTTGTAAGGTATTTTGTTTTTAATTTTTATTCCTATACATAATTCCATCTACTCAGCACTATATTTATATTTGGCCAAATGTATACCATCAGTAGCTAGGTGGGATATTTATTTAAAGCTTTGAGGAATCAGAATGTCTACTAATGAGGCCACATAAGTACAAATCATAAATCTAACACAAAAGGAAACAAGAATAGAAAGAAATAAGGAATAAGAATTGGTGCAATTCTCAACTGAGTATAAATATATCTTTTTCTAGAGTCAATTGTGTCTCCAGTCATTTTTAAAACTGAGGTTTACATTTGATTACTTTTAATTAGGGAACATTCAGTATCATAACATTCAGTACCTTAACATGTTTTGGTAGGGTAAATTAAAACCATTCCCTCAGATACATAGTCTGGATTTCCTTCTATTCTTTTTACTAGAAGTAAGAGACAACAAGAAAGATAGCAAATAATACAACCTTGAATTCTATGTGATATATAACCCCTCTGCCTTATTATAAGCTAAGTTAGCGTGTTCCAAATTTTCTAAACAATGCAGTCAAAATAAATGGATGGAGATTTCAGAGAAATCGGACTTAATGGTGCAGGAGTCAACCAGCTGTTGCCTAAATTTCCTTCCAGAATGAAGTACTGATTTGACAGCGGCTGGTTACCCAAAGAGACTGTCTTTGCATTTACTAAATACAGAAGCTGATCACAGTGAAATCTGATCTCCCAGGGCCCATTTCTCCCTTTAATCAAGAAGAACCATGTGACCACTGAAGTCTGGGGCTGTGGGGTCTGACAGAGCTGAATTCAAATCCCTGTTTCTACTGGCTAATCATCGGAAGGCAACGTTCTTTTGTCTTCTTCACCAGTGTGCTTTGGTGTCCAAGAATGACGCTCTTTTCACTGAGCTTACTCAGAGTCCTCTTCATGTAGTGCTCCAGGCAGAATTAGAAGGCCTGTATGAAGGATAAAAAATAACTGCAGTAATTAGCTATGTTATTAGATAGCTGCAGGAATTTTTCCTCAACCTCACCTTCATTCCTATGGTAATAAGCAGCACAGAATCAACACAGCAGGTGCCCATGTAGGTTTTACCATGTGCCAGACACGGTCTGAGTTGCATATGATATGCCAACCCATTCATTGTTTTCCACAGCTGGAGGACGTAGATTATATCATATGATCTCGTGCTTTCTAGAAATTACTAAGTATATTTCTAATTTTTTTCTGGAAGGAATAGAAGTTGAATGCTTGATGTTGAGGTTTTTTTGAGATAGCAAAAAACTAAAATTGCCAAAAACAATGCTTAGTTGGAAAGTATGAATTAATGACTTAAAAATAAATAATTAAAATATAACATTCAGTTCCCTTATTGTATTTGGAGATAGGTATCTCTCATAAATTGGCTTACTCAGTTGGTAACTGCTCTACCCCATAAATATGTTAGATAACAATAACAACAATAATGATGTTAATATATGTAACATCATCTTTTCCCTAATATCATCTTATATTTCATATCTTTTGTCTGTTATATATTTCATACTATCTTATACCTATATCTATACATATCTATGCATTTGTCTATATCTTATCTGACATCCATATCTGAATGTATAATTTTTTTAAAAGATTATCCTGTGTACTAGGTGATTGTATTTCTTTGGCCAGAAAAATTTATATATTGTCAGACAGAGTCAAGGGCATCTGCAGTAAGCAGTCTTCAGGCTTTCAAGTAGATGTAAGTTCCATAAGACATGGGCAGCCCCTACTACAGTAACCATACTCAGCAATCAAGTAAAGTTATGTTTGTCAGTCTAAGAGATTATATTGATTTTTTCAATTACTTCAACAGTATACTAGTTAATCTAGTTGTGCTTCTAATTGGCCAAAGGCAACAATGAATAAAGGAAAAAATATCACATTGTACCTACTAATGGTTAATATATTATTCTTTTAACAATTTTCATACCCGCTGTAAGAAAAGAAACGTGCACATTTATAAAAGGATTAGCCACATGGAGTTCTGCTAGTTTTCAAAAATTAATATAGTCAGGTACATGAATAGGAATTGTGTTTTTTTGGAGGGTTTCCTCAACCAAAAAGGTATGACAGACTCTCAGAGTCTATGTGTAATCTTCGCTCATCAGTCCAAGACTAACAATATCATTCAACCCTCTTGCGTTCCTACTTTTTGCCTTTTTGAGTGTCTTCAGAATCTAAGAACCCCATTTTTGACAGCTATTTGGAAGCAGAGGTAATATAAAACCAACAGAATCAACCCCATGGACTAATTGTGGTCCAGTCACTAACCTGGGACACAGCTTTCGGACCAGGCATCAAAAGCAGTGAAGATACTGAACCATCTACAAATACCAAAGGTCTGAGGCCCTTCTCCTAACTAGTACTGAAAACTATGAGATCTGACTTGTAATAACCATGACTCACCACTGGGAAAACCATCATTCATTTTTCAATTTTTCTACCAATGAGAAGGTCAAAACTGTTGGCTTACCTTGCCCATGGTCACATTGGCAGAATTACCCTTTAATGACACTTTATAAAATATATATTTTTACCTTTATCAGCAAAAACTTTTATGACAATACAAAAAATCATTTTTAATATTACTCTTGTGATCTGTATTAACATTCTTTTTAAATACTGGGAGAGAATTATGAGTATTTGATGTTGATGGTTTTTGGTGAAATATTTGTTGGGGGGAGGGATGCGTCAGTTGGTTAATGAAAGCCTCATTTGCATTGGTTCCCATGTGCCCTGGGGATGAACTAAGGAACTACCCCTTCTTATACATTAGGGCTTTCATAGTCTGGACCCAAGTCCTCTCAACTTCTTGGCTCCCATCACCACCTGTCTCTCCTTCTGTTATAGTCTTTACCAATTTTTTCATAGTTTCATGTCTTAAGAACCTCCGTACATTTGCCCATGCTGACCTCTGTGCCTGAGTGTTACCCTCTTATCTGTCTCCATTTGGAAAACATTTCTCTGAAAGCCAAGCTCAAACATCACCTCCTCTGACAAGCCTGACACCTTCCATTTTTCATCATCACTTCCTTTCCTGGACTGCCTAAAATCATTTATGACCTCTCTTAATATGTCCCTTTAAGCAACCTGTCATGTCACCATGATTGTCTCTGACACTAAATTTTGATCTTGAAAGATGGGGCCATAGCGTCTATCTTAATAATCTCCAGCAACAAGCACAGCATCTGGCACACAGAGAAACCCTTAGTAGACAATACTATGTTCATAAATGATCCAAGGAACCATAAAGATGTGCACAAAACTTTACCAGAGTCACATCAGTCTGCAGCAGACCTAAGAGCAACAGGGCCAGTGTTTATTAAATTTTTAATATGCGGCTGACATTGCATTAGGCTCTTCATGTATGAGGCCAAATAATGTTCTGAAATATTAATCTTTGTACTTTGCTATTCAGCACTTCTTGTACTTGACTCTTCCCCTCCTTGGGTCAGTGGCATCCATTTTTCCTTGAGGAGACTTGGAATCATTATGAAAGGGGAAAATGAGGGAAGAAACTATACTTGATTGTTGAAACGTCTAAAACCAGGCTCTTAGGTGCCATAAGGGGAATAACATCCTGAGAGCCAAAGTCCCCATTTGAAATAAAATGACTTTTTTTTTTTTAAGAAAAGAAAAAATACTTTTTGGATAGCAGCCCCAAAGGAAGCAAGGTAGTGAGTTTGTGTCACAACAGATTAGGAAGAGAATATAAGAAGGCCCAGCCTAGCTCACGATTAGAAAGACAAAATGGGAATTAACTGGGCTGAGGCAGGAGACAGCGGGGAGACCTGGCAGAGGCATGATGGTGGTTGAGGCTAATGAGTTAGAATCCGAGGAGACCCAGAAAGGGAGGTTTAGGTCAGCATTGATACCCTGTCAAGCTCCACCTCTCTGGTAGCAGGGCCTCTCAGGTGAGTCTCAGCAGTTGGAATATCCCAGAAGGGGTCAGGGGTCCTTCCCTTTGCCTATGCTCACCCACATTTGCTTTTTTGTTATGATTCCATCAAGATCTCCCATGAGCAGCTTTCTATCTCCTATAGGTCCTTCAGCAGAAGTGATTCCCAGCTATGACCTGTGCATTTCCAAACTTCCCATCCAAACTTTTCAGCAAGAACATGCCCACTTTTAAAGTCTTGGCTGCAGGTTCAAACTGGAGGGCGGAATGTCTGAAATCTAGAAAGGCAGTGGTGGTAAGGCTGGGAAAATCCCGGGCCTATGTGCTTGGTTAAACTGGACAGTAGTAAAACTCATATTTTTTACATATGAAAAAAGCTTTTTTAGTCTGCATAACAATTATTTCGGGTAGGAATTACCATCTGAGTGTTACAGAGAAGTAAACCGATATCCAAAATTTTGAATAATTTTTCCGAGATCACTTTGCCTAAATTATCAGAATAAGACAACAAACATAAGCAGACGTGACTCCACTGTGCTGTGATTTTTTTAACTGCTGTTACTAGAAAGTGTATGTATGCATGTATGTATGTCTGTATATATGAATGAATGCATGTGTGATACTAATGCTTCATGCTATCTATGGACATTGCCAGATAGGCCCACATGCCTGTCTTTTCCACAGTAGGTACTTGTACAAAAATAAAGTGTCTCTGTAACCATTTTTCATTTCTGCCTCCCTCTTTCCCTCTCTTTTCATCCCTTCCTTTTTCTCTTCTCTCTCCATTTTCTGGGATCACTGTTCACTGACAAGCCAAGGAGAAGAGCATATTTAGAGCAACACTAATGATTCTGGACACTAACTGGGAATCTGATCTTCTGGGCTCTTTTCCCAGCTCGCCCACCATGTGATTTTAAACTTGATTGAGTTCCTGTTTAGCCAACTGTAAAATACAGGTAATGCATTCCTACCTCATGAGGACTGAGAAAGAATACCACTATGTACAGTGCTTTATGATCCATAGACAAAAGGTATAATCAGTGACAACTCCATTATATTGAAAGTTTTTCCAAGCTCACCTTGTCTTCCTCTTTCTATGGTATCAGTGTTATCTTAGAGGTAGAGACGTGAGATTGCTCCTTCCCTGGAGATGCTTAGAATTTTCAAGAAGTTTATAATTCTTATGTAGAAAGGTTTTTCTCCAAAGCAAAGAAAGCATACATTTTAGTGCAATTTTATTGTCTGACTTTAAGAAAAGAACTATTGATGTCTTAAAAATTACCTTTGAGGGTCCACAATTTAATTTTTCAAATTAGTTATACCCACAGAACACATTAGTCCTATACGCTAATCTCAACCAAATTATTGATCCTTAAGAACCCCTACTCCATATCATTTAATCTCTCGAATCCAAAATTACACATTGATCAAATAAATGCATCTATTGTTTTTAGATGTACTTGAGCTACCTCCTTGATTTGAATAATAAACTAGAAACAAATGAATCAAGAGAAAAAAAGGTACAGAAGCCAAATAGGGTACTTCTCTAAAAGGAAAATGAATGGGTGATGGCTTTGCCAATGTGCTGACTTCTGTCATTCTCATGTTCAGTGACAAGCACCATATGAATGATTCCACTCCATTGACTCTGGAAAGTACCAAATGAACAGATTGTCAGAGCGGCAATTTGACTAGTGTGCCATTGCAACCCACCACAGTGTCGGCAATGAGTATGAAGTACAGTGTGCTTGTTTATTACTGTAAATGCATCCTTTTGCCAGGAATTTCATTCTAGTGATTTTATCGCCAGCAAATTTGAACAGTAATGAATATAATTACTTTTCACTCTGTCTTGGTCAAAGAAGGTTGCAGGTGATGGATACGTACGTTTGAGACCTGATTTTAGGCAGGGACAGAAAACAAACAGTATAGGAGACTTTTTCATTCATGAGAAAAGCACAAAAGAAATAAGACTACTAAGCCAGTCTTCAAAATAGTTATGTCCCCAAATTAACACACTCCCCATCACACCAGTCTCAGATCTCTTAGTGACAGAGCCTTGAAGCCTGGCACTTACTATTAGGTCATTCATTGGTCACACATAAATGTCAGTGTTGCATACTGTGAATCCTACATGTAAGGCACTAGTCAATTCCATTCTGCCCTTCCCACATCTCTACCTTATTATGAAGTCTATTATTATCACAGTTCCTTAACTGTTTCTGGTTCCATTCTCTCTCCTTGCTAAAGCATTTTATACATCTGCTAGACTAATCTTCATGAAAGTTGCCCTCATTCATAACAGCCAAGAATTTCCAATTTTCTATTGAATGAAGGCCAATATTCTTAGAGCCGAACTGAAATCCCCCCTTGATCTAATATCAGCTGGTCTCCAGCTTTATCTTTAGTTCATGTGCCATCAAGCTAACTCCTCCATACAAGTCTGTGCTGTAGCGGCCATCTTCCATCACTCTCTTACCTACTCCTGGAAAGCTAACCTCTCCACCTCTTTGTGGCCAGATCCTGTATGTGGCCTTAAGAATCCAAGCCATAAGGCATTTCCATTCAGCGGTGGCTTAATGACCACCTCCTATGTCTCAGATTCTGTGTGCCAACATAGTGCTTTAATTGTTTATCCAGGTTGAAATATTAGTACCTCTTTACATTCCCATGTCTTACTCTCTTCACTTTCCCGGGCTTGGGATGCAGTTATGGATAGAGGTGCTATATTGTCCTGAATGAGTCAGCATCTTCCCAAGAGTCTGTCAGAGTTTCTAGTCTCCAAAATGTCTAAGGAGTGTCCAGTACATAGTAAGTGCTTCATAAAGACTTCCGGATTAAAAATAAAAAACATTAAGAAGCACAACATTGTCTTTGAGACATGGTAAAGCCTCCAGAAAATATCTGAAGGCATGAGTGGTAAAATTATTCATTCAGCCGGTTTTCTGTGCTGTATTAGTTGACATCAGTACAGACATCAGACGTGTAGGATATTTTTTAACAGTATGTTATCCAGAGAGCAAGTTTATGTGGTTTTCCTAAAGCTAAAGTTTATTTGACACAGTTATGTATGAATACTTGCATCTTAATGTATATACAAAATATAAATCAGGCCAGTATTTCAGAAAACTTCTATGTAAATATGTACTTGAGTAAGTAAGGAATAAGTAGTTTCACATTCAGATTTTATTTCTTTTTAATTTTTTATGTAAAAAAATATTAAAATGCATGCAGGCATTTCTTCTCAATGAAATGGATTGTAACTGTTACTATTGTAAAGTTACATTTGGGATATAATAAGACTCAGTGCCTTTACTGAAAACTGAAGATTTTCTTTAACTGATGTAGAGCTTGGATACTCAGAGAAGTCCCTGGGCATGAAGCTTTGACCTCAGTTGGCATCTAAACCTACTTCCTAGAAATGCAAGCGCTCAGTGCCACCCTTGACACACAGAGTCTGACTGTGGATGAAGCCCTGAGATCTGTGTTCTAGATAATTCTCCAGGTGATTCTAATGCATGCTAAAATTTGAAAAGCAGGTCCCAGAGAATTAAGATCAGAAGCCCATTGTATCAGTATAATTCAACATGTCAATTAAAGGAGGCAACTTAATGTATCATAAACTGGGGATTATGAGAGATTCAGGAAAAGAGAACAGAGTGTTATTTTACATAAATAAGTTTCAGTTACAATGCATACATTACTTAGGACACTGTCTCACAAAGCCACCTGATGTCATTTTGCTGGGGACAAAAAAAAAAGAGAAAATCCATATGGGGTAGGAATTCCAAAACACCAGTATGTTTGTGATTACTCATCTGAAGAAGATTTTTAAAAGTCTACATTTTCCCTTAAAACCCATTTGTTCACCCTACACATACGTCCATAAACCAAACCAAGTTAAAAGTATGGCTTCCTAAACTACTTCAAAACTTGCATAGAGAAGATTCAAAATGACTTGGCCTTGGACTATCTTGTTTTCCTAACGCTTGGAATAATCTTGTTATCGCGAAGTTCCCTTTTTCTTGTCGACCAGACACCTTAGTTTTCTATTGTTAAGTCCTCTGATGATGACATATGGGGAAAATCTTACTGTTGATAATATTTTAATTAGATTTCCCATAATTTGGAGATTTGTTCCATATTCTGAGGCATAAAAGTTCTCTATGTGGACACTTTTCTACATAGAGAGATCTGTGAAAACAGATCGTGTTGGATTTGGGACATGTTGAATAAATGATACTGACAATATTCTTAGTGCCCTTGTCCTCAGATTCACACTGATACATGGCTCAGAGATTTTAATAGCTGTAGAAAAGGGTTTACTAATATTACAGATTCAGTAGTAAACTCCCGCACAAAATAAAGAAGGGCAACACAGAAAACTGACCTACAAAATATGATCAAATGAAAAAACAGAAAAACCAAAGCAATAAAAATAACTACTAGTGTTCACCAACCTACATTTGGTTCCTCTCTCCATCCCTTCCCTTCTTCCTCTCTTCCTTCCTCTCATCCTTCATCCTCTCCTTTTTTTGTGATATTATATAAGCAATCACTTTGAAAAGAATTTAAGGCAAAATAAAAATCTGTATGTACATAAAAAAAAGCATTAATACATTAGCCAATATTTCTCTCCTCTCTTGATTTTTTTTCCCCTGTACATTGGAAAGATTGACATATTAACACCCTTTTGTCCAAAGAAAACTGAAGATCTCCTTACAGGAAGGCCATATAATTACTCTTGGAAAAGAAGCTATTTTTGTTTCTGCCACTATCTGTTTGGGTTCAGGTTTTGTCCAGACATCCAGTCCTATTATTCTGTTGGTCAGTTTTAAATTTTGTAGCTACTTCTTAATCTCAATTGGCTGTGAATTCTTCTTAATAAGGTATCAGCTGTGAAGCAGAAAGCATGAGAAGTTAGTGACTCCGTGTCCTGCAACCAGAAATGCCCAGAGACTCAGGCAATCACCATAGTTTTCATAATTCGCAGGAACCCAACTAAAACTTCCACTCAAGGCCACTATATTCCTTTCTATAACAGGTTAGTAATGGTGGAGTCAGTGGCACAATATCCCATTCAGCTACCGAAATTTTTATATTCTTCAGATCACTGAGTACAATGGCAAAAGCAGTTTTGCACTCTTTAGATGGAACCATAGTAATTTAAGAGAAGTTACGGATATCTTAATCACTTGGATTTTTACAGCAAATTATGACAAGTCCATCCTCACCATTGCTGTACAAAGACCATATAGTCAGTCTCAATGACTCATATGTGACTCTGTCTTTGGTTTTGTACAACTTTTTACAACAGTATTTTGCAAGGATTTTTTTTTTTGTCAACAGTGGCAGAACATCTCATCAGAATGTATCTTTCTCAAGGAAAACAGGTATACGTTTAATGTAAACATACACCGTTGAACTCAAATGAGTGTTCTTTGAACTCAGTCTTTAATTATCAGGTGAGCATGTAAACAGCCTTCATGTTAGGGCGGATTTTTGTCTTTTTTACTAAAACTGACCAGAAGATGTTTGTTAGTGACCAGGCTAATTTGTAAGGAGTATGCAACATAACTTTTCAAATGAAAGCTACCTTTTCAATACAAGAAACGAGAGAGACAATACATAAATCCAAAGACAGCTTTGGATTATTTGTGATGATTAGAAAAGCTTTTATAAAATCTCTGGAGGATTTTATAAAATCTCTGTCAGATAACAATATAGGAGAGTAAAGATTGTACATATTGTCGATGGAATGATATTAGTTGATGGTTTTGCGTCGCTTGCATTTGAATGCATGCACACATTGTGTTACCAAAATCAAGTGATTAGAAAAGCAATGTTAATGTGAGATTGAAGTGGCACTTTCAAAACCCTTTCAGATTTTGAGCTTCTAATATGGAAAGGCATAATTAAACACACACATTATATTTTCATAAAGGAAGTGGACATAGTATAAAGAAAATGAGTTTGGAAGAGAGATCAGTGTTCAAATTCTCTCTGCTACTGAGTGCAATGTCACACTGACTACGGCAGGGTTTTTTTTTTTTATGTCTAATTATTTTTGAGAGCGAGAGAGAGCATGCATGAGCAGGGGAGGGAGAGGGGCAGAGAGAGAGGGAGACACAGAATTTGAAACAGGCTCCAGGCTCTGAGCTGTCAGCACAGAAACCGACAGGGGCTCGAACTCCTGAACTGTGGATGCTCAACCAACTGAGCCTCCCAGGTGCCCCGACTGTGGCAGTTTTCAAATGTGCACAAATTCTTGATATTCCTCCCTTTGAGAAGTGGGGTTTATGTGTCTGCACTTTGTCTCTGGGTTGACCTTCGTGATTTTCTTTTAACCAAAACACTGCTGCGCAGTGAGGAACAAGAGGAAACAACACCTTGCGTCTTTGACCCAAGTTACAGGGATGTTTAAACCAGGGGATGGAAGAACACTGGGAAAACTGTTGTCCAAGTTCCACAGAAAATGCAAGGCAATGGCAGCCTACAGCTGGAGGAACTTGAAGTTTCTGGCACACTGATGACTGAAGTCAACACAAACAACAAAACTCAGTTACTGAATAAATACACTCCAGCCCCNCATAAGAATAATTTGCTTCAGTCTTTATGGATCATCTCCAGGTGACCCATCAGTTACTGCCACCAATAAAGAACAAATGATTTCCAAGGATACAACCAAAGAGGAGATATGGATGGCAAGTCAGCTCAACATTAGGTATATCAACACCACGTTTGGTATCTCCACACATTTAGTATAAGGACTAAAATTAAACACAAAACAAGGGGTGCCTTGGTGGCTCAGTTGGTTAAACATCTGACTCTTGATTTCAACTCAGGTCATGATCTCATGGTTCCTAAGTTCAAGCCCCACAGTAGGCTCTGCCCTGACAGTGTGGAGCCTGCTTGAAATTCTCTCTCTCCCTCTTTCTCTGCCCCTCCCTTGCCCATGCCCTCTCTCTCTCAAAATAAATAAATAAACTTAAAAAAAAAAAAAGACACTGGTGAGATTGCAGAGCAAGCAGACCCTCCTTCATGCTGTTAGGAGGGTAAAATAGTAAAGCCACTTTGGAAAATGGTTTGACAGCTTTTTATACAGCTGGAAATACACTTAACAACCAACCTGGAAATGCTACTCCTAGATTTTTCCCTTAGAGAAATAAAACTCATGTCTATATTAATACCTGACAGTGATTTCATAAACTTTATTTATCAAGACCCAAATGAGAAGCAACCTAAATATTCATCAGCTGGTGACTGGATAAACAATAGAGTACTTCTCACTAACAAAAAGAAATAAACTGATGCTAGATAACCTGATATGAATAAATCTCAAAAGCATAATGAAAGGTGAAAGAAGTTGGGCACAAAAGGCTCCTACTATATGACTCCATTTATGTGGTGTTCTAGAAAAATGAAAAACAGGGGGACAGAAATAAAATGATAGGTCGCCTTCGCTGGCCCTGGGGAGTGGAGATTAAATATCAAGTGGCATGAGGGAATTCTTGCAGGTAATGGGAATATTGTTTTGATGGTGGGCGTGGTGACTACATGGTTGTATACATTTGTCAAAGTATATGTCAACTCAAAAGGATAAATTTTACTTTTTGTGGATTTTATCATAGTAAACCCAAGTTTCAAAAAGTTTCAAAGGAGATGGTTTAGAGTCTTTGGAAGATGGTAAGGAAGAGAAACACTATAAATCTTATTGTTCAAGATTTATTTACTCTTAAGGTTTTCAAGATGTGTTATTTACAGGTTTGCTCCTTGAGATTTGTTGCTTCAATTTTTCCACAATTACTTTACTGAATTTGATTGCAGCACATTATTATTTTGTTTTCTTGAATATTTTCTCCTTCCAGAGAGCCAAATTAATGTCACCATATTCCTTTTAAGAAGTTGTGTTGATCAGAAATGTTGCCACTTCTCTACTTTCCCAGAGGAAACTGACTCAAGTGTTTTTCTGCATAAGCCTGAAAGTTGTGACCTACCTCTTATTTTATAAGCATTGATGAAGTACCTAGGTTAGTACTGAAGGGAACAATGTATGGAATCATTTGACATGTTGAATATCAATTATGTGATACATGCAGATTCTCCCTGGCTTATCTGTTTGGTATTTTATGCATATTGTTATGTCCCTAACACTGTACATCTGAATATACTTATAATTCATCAAAGTATCCAGGAATCAAGCTGGAACTTCACTTAAGGCCACCTGGTCACTGGCTTTTTTAAACATAACCAATCCTTCTATTTTCATCACCAACACCTCAAGACAAATAGCTTTAGGGCATTGTCTTTTCTGAAAATTTACTCAAGCCTATCTCTCACTGACATCCTAAACAATACTTTCCTCCTCATCCACCTCCTTATTTTCCTTCTTATCTGATACCTACACTTGGTACCAGGGTTTGTGATGTCTTATTTGAGTCACAGTCTTTGATGTGACAACACATTCAAGCAACCCTCTGGGAGGACTCAACTTGACCTGCTACCTTATCCAGTGATTCTTGTGTATTTTGATTCTCCTGCCAAGGCTGGTGTAGAGATTTTCCCTTTCTCCTTCTGCCAAAGCCTTGGACTCATGGAGGCACTTTCTTGGATCCTCACCCATTCCCAAAATAGCCTGGAGCAGAAGTTCTCAAAATGTAGTCTGTGGACCCTGGTAGGTGATGAGACTTTGGGGGCTTCCATAACAAGAAGATGTTACTCAGGGCACCTGGGTAGCTCAGTGGATTAAGCGTCTGACTCTTGATTTCAACTCAGGTCATGATCTCACAGTTATGAGATTGAGCCCCATGTTGGGCTCCCTGTTAACAGTGCAGAGCCTGCTTGGGATTCTCACGGTCTCTCTCTCTCTGCCCCTCTCCCACTTGTGTACTGTCTCTCTCTCAAATTACATGAATAAATATTTAAAAAATACACGTTAAGATGTTAGTCATTTTTTCTACTATGGTAATATTTGTGCTGATGGTGCAAAAGTAATGGTGTCTTTATACAAATGAAGACAATGATACCAAACTGTACTAATAATTGAATCCTTCACTATCACATACTAGCAAAAAAGAAAAAAAGCCAATTTCATTACTTTATTTAAGAATATCCTTCATAAAGCAGTGTAAAGTATTTCTTTAATTAAATCTAGACATTTAATACATACCATTTTAATTTGGTGAAAGGGAAAGTATAGCACTTTTGCTACATACTGAAATTTGATGTCTTGAAGAAAGTGTGATTGTTTTGTTTTAAGCTGAACTAGCCCATCCTACCTATCCCCCCTTCTTTTTTTTTTTTTCAATTTTATTTGAAAAAGCTGACGGGCAAATTGTGGTCAGCAGATTGGGGTTTATAGCAGACACCTCTCAAAAATGAATGATGTTCGCCTTTCAATTCACAACGAATAATTAACAGTATTTATTATCAGTCATTAAACTTGAGCTGTCTAGCAACAATCAGATTTTGGAAAAGATGTATCTGCCATTGTAAACTTGACTATTTTCCAATATTTAAAGAGTTTTGAAATCAGACTGATGATTAATATGAACAATCATGATATTTTTGATATTGTATATTAAAATATGTTAACATTTGAAAGATCTTTATAACTCAGTGAATCAATATTTTTCAGTTGACCTATATGTTGTTGTAAAACAGTGTGTGGGTAAGACTCAGTAACGGTGTAAAATAGATCAAATGGATTTCAATGTTTCAATGTCACAGATCATTGATACGATTTTAGACTTCACATGATAAAAAAAAATGAAGCAATATCTCTTGCCAAATTTGAGTGTACCACCAAAAATGGATACCCACAGTTATCTAAAAAGCTATTGAATATTTATCCTTTTCTCACCTACACATTTTTTAATGTTTATTGATGTTTGAGAGAGAGGGAGAGAGAAAGCACACGGAGGAGGGGGAGGCCTAGGGGGACCAGGACAAAGGATTCGAAAGGGCTCCTCGCTGACTGCACAGAGCCCAATGTGGGGCTCAAACTCATGAACCCCTGAGATCATGGTCTGAGCCAAAGTTGGATGCCTAACCGACTGAGCCACTCAGGTGCCCCTCAATTACACATTTAATGCAGAGAAGATACTAAGCAGGATATTAAAGAGATTGCAGAAATGTACACGAATGTCACTTTTCTCAGTATTTTTTTGTTTTAGCAATATATTTGTTCCTAAAAGTATACTTCCTTTGTTAGCATGCAATGCTTATTTATTTTAGATGAATTAATAAATAAATATTTTATAACTTGTCAATTTCAACTTCTAATAAAGCAAAAATTAATAGTTATAATCCAAATAAGGAAAAGCTCTTTGGAATTCTCAATATTTTTTACAAATGCCAATATTCTTAAGGTCAACATGTTTAAGAACTGCTGCCCAACAGTCTCCTAAACTAAAAGACTGCATTCCTGAATTAGTTGTCTAAATAGATTCATTGAAATTAAGCTGTAAGTTACATGGAATTATACAACCAAAAATTGGGATCCATCATCCACCTGGTGGAGGTACTGGCCAGGTGTCAGGGGTGTGGACATCTGCAGTGCTCAAGGCTCACACGTGTCCATTCCTCTTGTCTCTGGAGAGTTTCAACCAAATTGCTCAACTTTTGATGGAGTCCAATTAACACAGCTTGTTCAGGGCTCCTGTGTCAGCAGTGGAGCCTATTGATAGGTCTATTTTATCTCCTTTGTTAGGTAAGACTGAGCATAAGGTGTTTCCTCTACTCAACTGAGAAGCCAGTTATTCGGTTTTTACCTTGTGAATCATTTCTATTAGCCCTATCAATATGACAGAGCCCATATCATAATTTTCTCATTCTGTTAAATAAACTATCATCAGGGTACCATTAACAGCTGAATATATCAGTACATTATTTGAAAAATATTGTATCCAGTTCCAAAAAATCTTGGAAAATTTTAGGATAAATTGTCCAAAGTGATAAAATACACAAACAAGAAGCCACCTAGAATTTCACATAAAATGAGAAGAGGATCCTTGGATTCATTCAAAACTTCTGTCAGGGTTTGGATTAAAAGATGTGCTTATTTGCCCACAGCCACTTATCTTAGACGTAGTTACCTAGAAGACAAAGCACAAAGCCAAGGTTTATGTGCTGATACTAAATTGAGAAGAAATGTTCCAGGGAATCAAAAGTAAAGGACAAGGGAAGTGAGGCAGGAAAGGTGGAGGAGTGAATATGAAGTAGTATTTTAGCCCTCTGGCCACTGCATGGTATAAAGTCCAGCTGATGGCTTGATCTCTCATTGGACCATCTCTAAAAAAGTCATAATCTTTACATCTCAGGGCTGTATGTTCATGGAGAAGAAATAAGAATGTATTTGCTCGATCCTTTATTTCATTGATCACTGGCTCATTCTACAGTCCATTAAATCCCTCTAAGCAGGTGTCACAGGTCTTCCGCCTCATCTAGACAAGGGAAGACTCAGCAATAGACTCAGACATGTCCAGGGCGTAGACAGGAGGAGAGATGTTCTCCAGTGGTATCCATGCTAACCTGCTTTTTGTAAAGCCTGAGGACAAGTAAATGATCAAAAGTTGTGGTGACAGCCACAGCTAAGATCTGATGTGTTGCATAAGGTGCATCTGATTGGCACACACAGAGCTGGTAAAATACCATAAAGCACAACTATATCTGTACAGTATTTTGTGTGGAATATCTCTTTGTTTGCACCCTACCCTCATCCTCCATTAACACATAAGTTCCAGTTTGCCCTGAAAAATCAAGGACACAAAAGAAAGGGGTTGGATCTCCATAGGAAGGGTCCCAGCTACCTGGTGTCAGTCAATTCAGGGGTAATAACCATCCATATTGGTGTCTGGAAATAATCAGATAAGTCTAGAGATGTGTTGTTTTCTCAGATTCTCCTGTTTTGTTGTTATTCTTATTTTATTTCATCAGGGACATCATGTTAACCTCCAGGGCTTCCTAAATATGATTTATATTGTCAGTTCAACTTGAAGGAATGATCTACTAATGAACTTAGTATATGGAATTCATCACTGAGTACGTAGCTTCCAATCATGTTGGCTGGGTGTCCCCTTGAAACATATCACAGACTGATAACTAGTCTGCTCTCCCCATCTGGCCTTTGCATCACTAACAGCATCTCCTGCTTTCCAAGTTCTTCATACTGAATGTAGATCCTTCCAGGGAAAACTAAAAAAACAAAAACCAAAAAAGAATCTTCAAATATGGTCCAATATGGGAAGATACCCAAGAGTAATAGACCAATAGAAGGTTAAAACTATATTAATACTTCACAGCTTAGGGCTTATAAAGCAAGGGGAATTGGATACTCTATTTTGTACTAACATTATGGGGAAAAGTATGCCATATTTCCAAAAGTTAATTATCCTTGTTTGCCTACTTAATTCTGGTCTATCCACACCTGGAACATTGTATTTAATTTAAGATACGTTCAATGACTTATCACAGTCAAAAAGAAAAAAAATGTCCACAATATATACACAATTAGTTGAATAGCAGAAAAATCGGGTTGTTGTTTGTTTTGTTTTTTTTTTTGAGGGAAGGAGGGAACATATATTTATGTCTGACCTAGTAAAGAGACTTATGACAGAGATGAAATGATATTCAAAACATGATATTTCTCAATTTTCCTGCCTAATTCTAAATATGTGATTTACTTAACTGTTCTGCCTTACTCAAAGATTTCAAGAAAGCATTTGGGACAATTTTCTACCACCCTAGCATATAGAGTGCTCTTAGTATCTTGCTTCTTCCTATTTCCAGACCACTTTAATTAGAAGACACTCTTAAAATAATTTTATCTCCACTGAGCTAAGTCCAGGAGCCACAAGCCTCTGTTTCCACCAGATTTTTCTCAAGCAACCCCCCTGTATTTCACAGGATAATAACTGTCTATGAGAAATAAATCAACCCCATGAGAGCTTTGTGGAGAGTGGAAGAATTTAGTGTGTAAAGATGGGTTAATGACTCGATATCAAAGTTATGTTTGATGTTTCAGTTTCTTATTTTACACAAATATATTAAATTGCTTTCTTGTTTATAACAATAATAGTAATAAATGATGACTTTAGATATAAACAAAATTCTGGATTTATTTGTTTGTTTTTATTTAAATCAAGTTAACATACAGTGTAATAATGGTTTCAGGAATAAAATTTAGTGATTCATCACTTACATATAATACCCACTTCTGATCCCAACAAACGCCCTCCTTAATGCCCTTCACCCATTTAGCCCATCTCCCTAAAGACCATACCAGCAAACCTCAGTCTGTCTCTGTGTTTAGAGTCTCTTATGATTTTTCTCCCTCTCTGTTTTAAGCAGCACTATTGACAATAGCCAGAGAATGGAAAGAGCCCAAATGCCCATCGACTGATGAATGGATGAAGAAATATATATATATATACAATTTTTAAATGGTTATTTATTTGTGTATTTTGAGAGAGAGAAAGAAAGCACAGGAGAGGCACAGGGAGAGGGAGAGATAATCCCAAGCAGGCTCCGCACTGTTAGAGCAGAGCCTGTTGCAAGGCTCGATCTCATAAATCGGAAGATCATGAACTAAGCTGAAATTAAGAGTGTCCCTTAAATGACTGAGCCACCCAGGCGTCCTTTAATGCATAGCACATTATTTTAGATGAGAGCATATTTGCAATAACAATAACTAAACTTCAGCACTTATGAGTGTTATTTTGGTACTTAATGTTAATTATGTAATTTGACCTTTAAAGAAATCCTAGAAGTGAGCACTTAATACAATCTCTATTTTGCAGATGAGGACATAGAGTAACAGACAGGTTAAGTAACTTATCCAGGGACACACAGCTAATAAGCAATGAAGACTAGGTTTGAATGATGCTGGCTGACTCCAGAACTCTGTCTCTTAGCTGAGAGTTCTCTGCCACTCCTATTTTATTTATTTATTTATTTTTTTGACTTTTTTTTTTCAGTTTTCTTTGTTATTTCTTTTCTTTTTTTTTTTTTTTTACAAATAGTTTATTGTCAAATTAGTTTCCACATAACACTCAGTGCTCATCCCCACAAGTGTCCTCCTCCATGCCCATCTCCCCTCCCCCCCACATCCATCAGTCCTCAGCTTTTGTCAGCATTCAAGAGTCTCTCATGGTTTGCCTCTCTCCCTTTCCCCCACCATTTCCCCCCTTCTTCTCCCCCTTGTTCCTCCGTCAAGTTCCTCCTAATCCTCCTATACGTGCAAACATATGATATTTGTCCTTCTCTGCCTGACTTACTTCGCTCAGCATAACACCCTCAAGGTCCATCCATGTTGCTACACATGGCCAGATTTCATTGTTTCTCATTGCCATGTAGTATTCCATGGTATAGATAAACCACATCTTCTTGATCCATTCATCTGTTGATGGACACTTAGGCTCCCTATTTTATTTATAATTTGTCTAAACAGAGCTGTTTATTGACTGGGTAAACATTATACCAATAATGAAGGGTGACATCACCATGATGGCAGGCTAGGCGGTCTCAATGCTCATCTCCCCAATAGAAACAACAAAAACAATAAATAAACAACTCTGAGCCAACATGAATAGTTTTGGGAAAGCTCTGGACTACAATGAAGAAAAGCAGCAACCCTGAGAAGCTCAAAAATCGAGGATGGATCCACAGAAAAGTGTAAGGAGTGTGTTACCTGCATCACCCCATCCCATAGTTCAGAGTAGCTTGGTGCCAAGTAGGACCCTGGTTGGAGGTATTTTCACCCCATGGGGAAAAGCATAACAGGAGAACCCAGAAGGTCTGACCTTCACTGCTGTGGACGTGTTCACCATTGCTATAAACGACTCCGTCATCTTCACCAATGCAGAACCCAGTTCATGGAGCTCCCAGGGTCCCAGCCACCTAGTCTCTTCTCTGGGGCAGGAGCTGCTTTCCAGGCCCATCGTTTCTTCTCCCTGGCAGCTCTTAATGCTGTGTGGGCCACTGCGACCAGCACTAAGGGCGTCCAGAACACCAGCCCCGTATTGGTTGTTTGCTCATGCCTTGGGGGATGGAAGAGTGAAAAGAGGAAGATATTCAGGAAAGGGGTAAATAGAAAACTAGAATGTTCTATAAAGTTTCAAGTAAATATTTTGTATGAGAATCATGAGTAATTTCCCCTTTTATCTACGTTTCCTTGTTGTCATCATGATTATTTATTTATTTATTTACTTATTTATGTTTATTTATTATTTTTGAGAGAGAGCACAAGTGAGGGGCATAGAGAGAGGGAGAGAGAGAGAGAATCCAAGCAGTCTCCACACGTAGGTGCACCATGATTTTTTAATCATTTAAGAAATCAGTAAAGGGAAACAAATAAAAAGAGAGGAAAAATACTAAATGAGGAAAAAAAATAAAGAATGAATAGAGGAAAGGACTGAAGTGCAATATGATATTGGAATTACAGATAAGAACACAATATGAGAGAAAATATGGAAAAAGCTAGTGAAACAAAACGAACCACAAAATGCATTAAAAGATGAAATAGATGAATATTAAAATTAAGGGAAAAAACGCGTAAGGGAGGGGATGCTGGTTATCTCACAGCAAAGTATACAAAAGGAAAATGTGCCGTTTGGTTCTAGGTGTGAAGGTAGAGTGGGGTGAAAGGCTGAGGCCCGGGAGACTAAGGAGGTGGAAAGCATGACGAAAGCGGTGGTCAAGGGGTCGGTAGCAGGCACTCTGGGTGAATGCTGCCTTTCTTACTTGGAGGAAAGACAGGATGCAGAGGGAGCTGTGACCTTCTTCTACTTTCTGTTGTGGCTTCTCCGTGGTCTACTCTGTTGTCCTGCTTATCAGTGGAAGAAGCTACTTCTTGAAAGATTGGCGGAGGAAGGAGCCAAGGCCACTGACTGACAGGCAAAAGTAGGGTGACTCAGCTGTTGAGGATCAAAGTATGGCCAGAGGAAAGGACTGACTATCCACAAATGTGAGAAGACTGTGGCCGGCTCCGGGGAAGACACAGGACAGAAGGTGAGCCTTGAAAAGAGATAAGATTCCTTTTTTTACTAGGAACAGGAATGGGTTAGAAATAACCTTTGTCATCTAACTGCTCCCTTTTTGGGGGGTCAATTTTAGGCACTCATTTTGCTGCTATTTACCTTTCAATGGTTCCTAAATACCCACAGTAAATATTTACAGGGCAAATAAGTGTGCTTGCTTTTATTAACCTAATTTCCCCAATTCAAATTCCGGTTTAAGTTTAATTGTTAGTGACTTGCTGGAAACATATACTTCTTGTTTTATTCCTCAATTGTCTTCTTCACACAATATAGTGATTTACTTTGTTAGAACGGCAAGCAGGACTCTATGGTAGCTCTGTCACAAAGAGTTCTTAATGAATAGGTGAATTACTAGGCATAGAGACTATCTGTTCTATTTTGTTCAGTTCTATCCTTGACACTTCCCTCTATTCTTCAATAATGCAACATTTCTTTTCTTTGGAGACCCTGTCTGCATATGGCTTAGATGGCACTGAGGCCTTGACATCAGGCCTACTTTCACACCATGCTACTCTCTGGGAATATAATAAGTTTTAAGGCAGAAACAATGTTCTGCCTTAAAACAGTTCAGATTAAAAGCTAAACTATTCATAGGGGCACCTGGGTGGCTCAGTCGGTTGAGCATCAGATTCATGATTTTGGCTCAGGTCATGATCTCATGGTTTGTGAAATGGGGCCCAATGTAGGTAGGGCTATATGCTCTCAGCACAGAGCCTGCTTGGGATTCTGTCTCTCTCTGCCCCTCCCCTGCTCATGCGCTCTCTAAAAAATAAATAAATAAACTTAAAAAATATAAATTAAAACTATTTGTACAGAATGAGGAATAAATATACTATGAGGTACTTTCTGGATAATTGACAAATGAGAGAATTAGCAATGGATGGGCGACCAGAAAGACATCATGAAGGAGCTGGGATTTATATTAGAGAGGGGTCTTGAAGAAAGGATGAGACTTAGACAAAATGGTAAAGTGAAAGAACTCCATTCTAACTGGGGTTTGGGGAAAAGCAGAACACATCCCCTTGGGTCATAATGTCCTCCTTGGTCATAAGGCTCTCTGCTTTCCCCTCCATCTCCCCTGGGCCATATTCCTACAAGTTTGGTAATTAGGACCCTCAGGTCCTCTCCTTGGCTGCTGCTTCCCTTACAGGACCACTGCCTACCTGTGCCCTGTGTCTGGGATGCTACCCTGCTTCCTGTCAATATATGACACTGAGTCATGCTGTGGTTCTCAGCTCAAACAGCACTCCTCAGAGGGGATTCTCTCGGGCCAGGTCAGATTGCCCCATTAAAGCATCTTCACTCCCACCTGACCGCCATTAAACTTCACAGCTTCTCCTGCCTGGCACTAATCAGTTACCAATTTTGCATTTTTTGTGTCCATGTCCATTGATTGATTCTCTTCCATCAATTTGCTTATGAGACTATTGAAGACAAAAATTATATCTTTCAGCCCTCTACCATAGTTACAGAACCTAGATGAGAGGATGTAGTGGGTACAAGAAAATAATATTAATAAATGAATCTAATGGATTAAAGAACTGTATGGAAAAGAGAAAGGAAGGAAGTGGAACAAATTGGCCTCTTTAGCAATGCTTCTGGTAAAAGGCAGTTACAGCAGAGAATAGGGCATGAAACACAGACGGTGGTTTAAAGTACCTTCTGAAGCTTGATATTGATGTTGAACTGAAAAATAAACAGTTTTCGTGATATATATTTACTTTTCTAAAAGCTGAGCACATTAATTCAACTGTTTGGATTCTATACAATTTTATCCCATATTATAATCACAGTTTTGAGGCCAGTGACCTTTTCAAATATTTTTAAGAATAGCTTAACTTAAAAGCCTTTACAGAAAAAAGATTGCAATATTATCAAAGGGGTGGAAGGATTGTTTCCAGATACTTATGTGACATCATTATAATGAGAGGGAGAAATGTAATGCATGTTAACTCCGAAAAATCAGAAAAAGGAGATTTATGTAGGCCTTGTTCATGGAAGGAGGATGGAAGTCATTCTGGCTGGCTCTTAACAGACGTACTGGACTTATCTCTCTGGCTGAGTTGTGAGAAAAAAAGGCTCTTATCTCATGCAATTTAATCAGGTCTTAGGATGGTTATCAAATATAATATTTCAAGGATCTCTGGAGTGACAAAAAATCAGTGCTGACAAGCAATTCCCTAAAGGTCTCTGGTGGGAACTGATAATAAATGGAAGGCGAGGTTACTGTAATGACTAAAAATTAAGTCCTAAGCTTTATTGGTGAACAATTTGTTGAGAAATAGGTCAGTAGATCTCTGTCACAACTCTGGCTCCTTTGTAACTTAAAAGAAAAGGTCAAATTAATTTTAAAGCACCGGAAATCAATCTGTCTAATATGGCTTTAGATTTTTCATCATAGAACCTCGGATTAGGTGTTCCAAACTAGGCATTAACCTTAGTGGCCCAATTGTATATGGAATGCTTGAAGACCAATGTTAGATGGTGAAAAATACAGACCAGAATCTGACAACTAGAGCCATCATCTTATAATTTGCTTATTATTTTCAGAAAAGCAATTAGATAAAGAAGATACAATTATCCATGTAGGGAAAAGAATAGGCCATGGAAAAATTGTAATACTGTTAACTTATTAACCAATCTATGTTAAACCTGTGTGATGATCGCATAGGTTTAAGACAACTCATATTTCATATGTAACACTAGATAAAACAAATTTAAATGGTTTTTTATTTATTTCTGGGAGAGAGACAGAGAGAGACAGAGCATGAGCAGGGGAGGGGCAGAGAGAGGGAAGACACAGATCCGAAGCAGGCTCCAGGCTCTGAGCTGTCAGCACAGAGCCCAACACGGGGCTCGAACCCACAAACCATGAGATCATGACCTGAGCGGAAGTCAGACACTTAACGGACTGAGCCACCCAGGCACCCTAGATAAAACAAATTTAAAGAGCGCATATTTTGGTCCTATGATAGAAAATAGATTTACTCTTGTCACTAGGTATGGCTGGTAGAGAAAGATCCTCTCTCTTCATTTATAAAGTGACTACTTCATAGCTTTCTACATAAGGGTGCACAGTTGACCCACACTCATACTAATCATGTGACATTAGGAGCAATAGAATATGTAACCGAATCCAAAATTCTGCTTCAAAATACCGTTTCATTGCTGGGCATCCTAATATAATTGCATTACAAACAGAAAATGATATTCCAGGTGTTTAAAGGTATTTGCAAGGTTCCGCTAATAAAATAACTTCATTTTTGCTGAAGAAAATCTAACTTCTAAAACTTGTGGGCATCCCATTCTATTTTCTGGGTAATGCTACCTTTTGCTGTGATACAGGCCATGCCTAGGCCATCTACCTTTGCTTCATTTTCACCTGGCCAAGCTGTTTTCAAACCATTAGGAAAGGAGTCATCTCATAAATACCCTAGTTTTAAAACCCTGAAAACTAATAAAAGAAGACAAGCATTTTAACACTGAGTTAGTTCTCTACTCAACGAATGAAAAATGTACGTTTCCTCACAATCTGATTTATGGTATAAGATGATGGTCAAGTAAGAATCTAGCCATGGCTAGTGGACAGAATCCAAAATGTACCCTTGAGTCAGGTTTGTTTCTCCTACGTTAATACAAAGCTGTATTTGGGAATGGTAATAAATATTGTGTATAGAGTTGGGAAATTGTATGTATGTATACAATTAAAGTTTAAAATATAAACTTACTTTGTCATATATATAAATATATAAACTTTGTCATAATCACCTTTAAAATATTCTCTCTGTAAATCTCTTTTATTCTCATTTGGAAGATGGAAGTTTTGAATCCATGCCCAAATCTCATTTGTCATTGAAAGTACGCCTCTTACTCTTATTATCTGGATTTAGATTGGTCTATCTTAATTATTAAGATAGTTGGAATTATCATACTGCATTAGGTGCTTTAAATACACTATATTATTTAATCCCTCTAAGAACCTGTCAAGGTTTGACAGCTAGCAAATGGTGGAGACAGGGCTGGAAACCAGGTCCCTCTCACTCCACACTCCATTTGCTAATTTTTATTTGGTTTCCGTGTTGAAATATGTTATAGCGGTGCTTCTCTAACTTTAATGGGATTGTGAATCCCTGGGGATTTTCTTAAAGTGCAGATTCTGATTTAGTAAGTCTGCAGGTGGGGCTTAAAGTGTGCATTTCTCCCCAGGTGATGCTGATGCTGGTTCAACATACCTTGAGTAGCAAGGCGATATATCACATTGAACTTAGAGATTACCACCATTTTGTTTGCTTGTTTTTTTACCTCCGTGCCAGGATATACAGAGTGATATGTTCTATAGTATATCATCGGACAATCTCTAGGTAAAGAGTGCCTTATAGAGAAATGAGAATTAGGCTTTGACACCATTTCCCCAGGGGTCCTTGATATTTGACTTCTGTGAGCCAGTTTCTTGCTGAATCATGGAAAATGAGCAGGTTAGAGCTGATCATCGTCACCTTCACCACTACCAGCACCACCATGAGTACCACCACAGCCATCATTTAAAATTTTTGAGTGCTTATTATAATAATCCCTGAACCACGTTGAGTGTTCTACATTTGTTCTGTCACTGAATCCTCAAGATAATTTTATGAAGTAAATTGAGGCATTGCAAGATTAAATCGAGTTCTATAAATGCCTATAATTGCAAATGACACCATCAACTTGAAGAATTACAAATGTCTGAAATAACTAAGCAGAATTTATACTTATAAGAACAAGTTGATATCAGGTAAGTTACAGAAGACACATGTCAAATCATAGCCTCAGAATCCTTTCCCCTTGCTTACTTTGGGCAATTGGACACCTCAGTGTCCCCATTGGAAGAGACAGGTAAACTTATATACTTTAGAGTATATCTGTGAAGATAAGATGGGATAGGGAACTATGCCAAGAATCTAGTGTTTGCCTCAGAGACTCAGTCATTGTGGCCATCATAACATTAGTGAGAGAATGAAAATACTATGATTCCTTCCTGTCTTATTTCACTGTGTATATGAAGAAACAGTGAGCTGTCAATGTATTTCCTCAAAATCTGATACAACATATCAGGGTCTAGGCTCTTAAGCTTCTCTCTGGAATTATAGTCCTATTCTTGACTATAATTGACTATCGCTACTTTGAGGTGATAAAATAAAAAACAAAAAAATCATGTTTTCTTAGAACTTTCTCAATTTGCAATTACCATTTACAACCAAAGTTCCAAGCTTAAATTTTTAAAAAGATTTCTTTAATTTCAATTGAATTGTAATACTAGAAATATAGCCATTACCAAGACTGGGGTGAATTAACTTGAAACTATCATTTCAGAAGCAAATTATGGCACTTACTTGGATGAACAGATCATTGACATTGGATATTAAAGTGACCTATTTGTTTAAATATATAAAAACCTAATTACTAAAATATTAGTATGGCATGACACTAACAAATAGTTACAGCCTTAGGTCTTGATGGTCAAAAACACCAAACTTCCAAACTGGTTTCTGATGAAGTTCAATGAACATATTCTAAAGGGTTATTATGGGAGGAAATGACCATTTCATCTACTGTTGCACCCATTTCTCCCACACTTGCTGAGCACCCAGGTAAATTCACCTCCCTGAAAAGGGCAAGGAATAGAAAGATGAATGAGATGTTGTGCAAAACCTTCAGAAACTCACCTTTTGGTCTGGCAAGTAAATGTATTAGTGGAGAAATCAGAATACAATTGTAGCTATCTTCAGAGATGATAATATTGCAGTGCCAACATCTAGATAGGCTGGGGGCATTAGTATCCCATCATCTTCATTAGCATAAAACATAGGGAGGAAACAGTGTATTCATTATGTAAATAAAACTTCAAGGTAAATTTCCTTGCCTTTCCCCACTGTCTTTTCCTTTCAAGTGGATTGCTTGCCAGAGTCTCCCATACACAAATTCTGGAATTGCCCTGGCAGGTATTGTGACACTAAAGAAGTTTAGTCCATTTCCTCTGGAAAACAGCTAAGTTTAAAGTGAGATTTAAAGGGGGCACCTGGGTGGTTCAGTAGGTTGAGCTCACTTCGGCTCAAGTCATGATCTCGCTGTTTGTGGGTTCAAGCCCCACACTGGGCTCTGTGCTACCAGCTCAGAGCATGAAGCCTAGAGCCTGCTTCTGATTCTGTGTCTCCCTCTCTCTCTCTCTTCCTCCCCAACTCGTACTCTGTCTCTAAAAAATAAATGTTAAAAAAATTTGTAAGTGATTTAAATTTAAAATTTTTTTAAAGGCCAAGTGAGGATTTTTGAGCCAAAGAATTGAACGTAGGGCATTCCACCCAGGAGGAAGGACAAAGATTTTAAGCCAAGCAACATCATCAAGCATGGTGTGTGCCTGGACAATTTCCTTCTTGTTTGCCTACAAAACAGAAATAATAATTCTTATATCTTTGCAAGGTTGCACAGATTACATGCTTGGAAAATTGAGTGGGCTCTACAAATGCTAATTGTGATATTCTTTCCTGTGTTGGAAGAATGCCATAAATAGACTTATATGGTCAAGAAGAGAAATGGTGTGTTGAGGATTGAATAATGGGAAGGTCTGGGCGGCTGGAATAAAAGGTAGGTGTGGTGGGAGAGAAGATGAGGCAGAAGAGAGGTTGGCTGGAATGGCATCCTTACCTTAAACTGGAAACAAGTTACACAGAGACCTTTATGCCATGGGAAGGAGTTTATATCTATCCCATCGGCACAAACAAACAATGGAGATTTTTACATTTTTTTAAAAAATCAAAACAATTAGGCAGATTTAAAAACTTAGAAACTCATCCTGGCAGCCTTGTGGAGAATAAATAGAAACGAGAGGATGAAACCAGGAAGACCATGAAGGTTCCCATGACAATTTAGTAATGAGAGAACAAGAATCAGTTAATAAGCCAGTTGAAGAGCAGAGGGAAGAAATGAGAGGAGATTTGGAAATCGATAGGACTGTGATCACTTGAAGATGGGGATTTCAGGGAAGTTAGACTAACAGGCTTTTGGGAAAGACAGTAAGGGACTGGGTTGAGGGTAATCTCAGAATGTCCTTGTTGTGGCTATTGAAATCAATATCCTATTGAGGTTATTTTATTCTGGAGTATTTTTTCAAGACATTCAGAAAAACAATCAGGTCTCTTCTTGGCTCACCCACCCACCCCACCCCCACCTGCAGTTATGATAGGGATGGAATGAGGAGGAAAGAGGAAAAAGAGTGCATGACTCAGAGGGTCTTGCTGTGAGCTGCACCAGCCTCACTGGATGACAGTCACAGCGAGGAAATGGCAGCGTTTGCACAGCCCCTGCCATGAGAAACGAATACTGGTATCTCCTTCTGCTACTACTGGCTCATGTTGGAAATGAGGCTGCTGGTATTGACCAGGCCTCACAATATTCCAGATCACACCGATATTCCCCACACAGATAGCTCATAAGGAAAAGCATATTCCTGCCTTTTCAAAAGAGATTTCAGATGAAAGCATTGTGAATGATTGTCAAAAGGCTCTTCCTCTGGGTCTTGCAGATCCAAGACTTACATAATAAAAGGGGCTAAGGACACAAGAGTTACAACTGAGTCTGGCCCTGAGACAAAGAACCTAATTTAGAGTTAAGGACAGATATCCCCCCACCCTCCCAATTGTTTCTGCTTGGAGCACCAGCCCCCCAAGGGATTTGTGATCAGTATTTGGAGTGACTTATTCTGGCCTTGAATATGCTGATTGCACCCTGTGAAGAAACCTATTGAGGAACTTCTTCTTTTGTGATTATGGGAGCAAAGGTGTTTCCTGAAAGACCTGTTTTTCTTAATACTTCTCCTTAAACAAACAAGCTACTGACCCTTGCTCACAAAGAACTACCTTCTCCCTTTTTATGCTAAAAACATTGTCTTGTATTTGAATGCTAAAGATACCTTTCTTCCCCATAGGATAAGCATCTAAATCACCTACCTCAATCACTATTGATAAAGGTTATGCAGGAGTCTTCTACAAAGCTATGTTCTAGGAAATTCTTATATATCAAAGAAATTTGTGATCAGAAATCATTGTCTAAGGCAAATACCACTTCTGTGATGTCCCCCAAACACTTAATTATAAAATAAAGTTGAGCCCCAGTCAGAGCAGAGATGCCTGCCTGGTGACCAGGAAGACTGTCATGGTTCTCTCATCCCTCCCTCGCCGACACCGTCCATCCTTCAGGGACCCCTGGACCTGGCCAGAGCCAGCCTCCAGCAGGGTCTACACATGTCTTACTTCATATTTCCAGTCCCCTGCCCTGTCTGCTTATTGATTTCCTGGCCAGCTCTGGTGAGGGAGACTGAGCTTCAACGGTGCTGGGGCACTAGCTATGGTGACTGCTGATGAGAAATTGTCTGCTTGCAGCAGAGATGAAATGATTTATTAGTTCTTGAGGAATGTGTCAGAGACAGCGAAGAGCTGGTGCCCTCCAAAGGGGAGAGCCATGCATATGGTTCTTTCACTTACTTAAACTTTATGTCTTGACATTTTGAAAAAGATGGCTGCCAAATGGTTTATAACTGAATGAGTTGCATATGTGTTAGTTTAGAAACTGGATCTTAACATTAATTTTGAGTTCAGGATGATTTATAAATACATTTTTGAACCCGTTTCTTTCTGAGGACACCTAGCTGATTTACTCTACTTGGAATCTTCATTAATTGGTTTATATAATGAAATCTGCATGTGATGATACATATTTTTCTCCAGACTGAGATATTCAATGCTACTTTTAGTGTGCAGGAATTTTTAAAAATGGTTCTTGATTCTCAAATATAAAAACTCAAAAAGGAAACTCTGACAAATGTCTAACCATCCAGCTAGTTAGCTAACTAAAGAATTAACCTAAGAATAGGAATTTGGGTAACTTTTTAAAAATTATGAGAAATACTATACTATATATATATGTACAACTGTAAAAAATAAGTGTAGGGAAACTTGAAAAAATAAAGGGCATTTTATTTAAAATAACAACAAAAAAGAAGTATATAAAAAGTACTTGGAAGAAAATAAAGAAAACACCAAAATATTGATATATTTAATAGTATTTCAATTTGAATGATAGAATTATGAGTGACAATTTCCCCCTTTTTTCTGTAATTTTGTTTATGTAATAATTCTTATTACTTCTAGAATAGAAATAACATGGAAATATATATAGACCCAATCAACCAATCTAAAGGGAAATAAGAATATATTTCACTGATTAAATAAGCTTACATTCCATGTATTAACAATCATGATTATGGCGAGAAAGAGGAGAAGAGGAGGAGGTGAAGGGGGATGGATATATAATATTTATTGACATTTACTATATGCGAACATTGTATTTATGCCTTCATCGATTACCTTACTTCACAATGCTATATGGAAGATTATATGGAATGGAAAAGGGTCCAAAATATGGATCTGAGAATGAAACCAACACAACAGATGGAGAGAAACCAAGTCCTGATAACATCATTAAGCCACCCCTTGACATAGCCTTACCTCCAGAACATTTCAGTTACATGACTCAGTAAGTTCGCTCTTTTCCTTAGTTTACATTCTACTGGGCTTCTATCCTTGTAACAAAAAGTACAGATGCATCCCATTCACAAGCTAATTCTTTCTGTATCTTATGTTCTAGGGATCAAAATAAAATTAAAATGATTTGAAAAAATACTGGATGGACCAAAAAATTATAAAATATCCTACAAATTGGTAGCATGTGACATTGTTCCAATTCAACTTCCAGGCAAAGAAGGTCGGAGATTCTGGTTTAACTGGTCTGAGGGAGGGCTTGGGCATTGAGATGTGTAATCACCCAGGTAATTCTAATGGGTTGAGAACAACTGCTTCAAAAAGATGGATGTAGAGTAAGAAAAAGCTGCAGATGAGTTCATAATGATTAATCTTATACCAAAAACACTTTTTCAAGCATTCAAAACATTCATAAATCTGTAGCAAATCCTTTTCTAATGATTAAAAGGATGGCCACCATGTTCCTTTTAAATAATTGGTAACCATATATCTAAGAGGCAGGATTAGTGAGAGGGAGAGAAACATTCCAAAGGTCAAGTTTAATACCCAACAGGACAAATTGGCCAGCCCTGGCCTTTCAGAAGAGCATTTAACCAAACAGACTAGAGAGGTTTGCTCCATATTAATAGGGCAACATTTAAAAAATCAGTTGAAATTCTTGGTCTCTAACTCCCACTTGAACAGGGCTTTTGAGTCGGAGTGCTAAGTAAGGAACTTTTCCAATTTGTAAGTTAGGATACTTGAAGCACAGATCATGGCATCTGATGGAGAGAGAAGTGCTCAGAGGTGGACCTATTAGGAAGTCATTATTTAGGAGGAGCTTGACTTTTAATATAATTTTTGAAATGGAATGACTTCGGGGAGTCTGACCAAGACTCTCTCATGAGCTGCATGTTGAATGAAGCTAACACATGTGAAAAAAGCATTTTAATTAGTCTTTGGACTCTTGGAGAGTGCAGTGGTGACCGGGGAAACTCGCTCACCTGTAATTATCTTTATAATTTTGTCTTTTAAAAATGTTGGGCAGGAGCAACTTAACACCGAATTTTCTATACTGTATTTTTTCTATAGGGTCACTGATTTATAGGTTATTTGTTTATTTGTATTGCAATTATAGTATCAGCTATAGCAAAAGTGTAGGTATAAATTAAAGGCAGGATTTCTAAATTTTTGTCCTCTATTAATAACTTACTAGGATTTGAAGTGATGACCATCTCAGAGAAATAAAATCTTTGTACTATAAATACACTGCATATGCTTATAGGGGGCTGACTTTATCTTGTGATTGACTTAAGCAGGTAGAAGTTTGCTATTGTCTATACAAACTTTTTAAAAATTAAATAATACAGCATACTTTATTCAACACAATCTTACAAAATTTTCCCATATATAGAAAAGACTAACATGGGGCTACCCTAGAAACCTCACTTTTCTGGCCTAACCAGACACCTGCAAGGCCCTTATATGCATTGATTTATGATCCCACACCTCATTGAAAACACTTTCCTATTGCATCAAGTCTAGATGATTTGCAATAAATTTCTCACAAATCCTGCCACTGTAGATACCTAACAGTATTCCCTATTGTCCTTCAGACTAGTCATACTGGTATCCATAATTACAAATAACCCAATATGTTTCTTCTCAACCTCGCTTTTTCTCATGCTATTATTCTTACCTGTGATAATATCCCATAACCAAGTCCTTCTTTGAGAAACCTATTAATTTTTCAAAGTCCTATCTCCTTTATGGAACCTCCCAGGATTTATTTATATCTTTGGTCTTTTAATCCTACGCTACTTATATTTAATGGTTATATTCTGACTACAATATCCACTGTTGTTTCATATGCATTCCTCTTTGATATGAAAACTCTTTGCTTCTTGAGTAGGGATTTTGTTTTATGTCTTTGTTCTCCATAAGGTCTTGTGCAGTACTCAAACTCAACAGGGCCTTGATTGAGTAATTAAGGTTATAGTCATACAAACAAGGAAAAAATCTAAAAATTTTCAAATCTGTTGAATATAGTACTAAATATTTAATCATGCTAGGGTTATCTATATTTTTAATTGTTTAATAGCTTCTTATATAAGCACTCACTCAGTCCAAATGATTTGCCATTTCCAAATAAGATATTTTTTTACATATATAAAAAAAGGCTCTCCTGTCGCAGTCAATGATGTTTTAATGAACACTCTGGATACAAAGCTTCAAAAAAGAATACTGCCCTGTTGTAAAAGATCTTGAATTTTATATTAATAATACAGTGTCAATTCATTAATTATAAATGCACAGCCATTTGTTGGTGAGAAGAAAACAGGATGTCAAGGGCAAATAAAGAATTCATTGGAAAAGTTGTGTCTTGGACAGGAACTTCTATTTGTCTAATGCTCTATGTAACTTTAATAGTACTCAGCAGTTGGTGGTCTATAGTGGCTCTAGGTGATGAGTGGATTGCCTTTCCTTTGTTTGCTTTGCAACCGAAGGATGTTTGCAATATTAACAAGCACACACACATCCATACACACACGCCATAACAAAAGCCCTGCCCCAAGGATACCATATGGCAGGGACCCTGCACCTGAAACCCAAATAAAGCCAGTAACAACAGATTCAGTGTTTGTCTTTGGCTGAGAATTTGAGCTGACATCAATTATACTTTTGAGCCTGGCCTGAATTCAATGTAAGCTCATCAGTTGGCACTTTAGAAGAATGAATTAAACTAAAGCCTGTGTTTCCTTATCACTGAGTGAAACAGCCAAACTGTTTTGTGCATTTTAATCAGAGGAACTAGGGGAGCTTTTTTCAAAGCTTTTCTAGAACAGGTAAGCAAAATGCATATTGTTTCCTGGGTATAGGATTTGGATAGCTCAGTTTTGCCAGGAGATCAATGCTGCAAAATGGAAGATCGGCTAATAAAAAGAAATAAATATAAAAATTTCAGTTACCCATTTTGAATTACAGATATTTTTGTGGCTGTTTTGTTTTATTTTTACTTTGTTTTAAATCAGGTCCAAAAGTATTTCCGGAAACAGTTGGATAAGGGTTTTTTGGCCAAATTTCAGATAACTGCAGGCTTATGGACTTTTTTTTTAATGAAATTAAATTTTAGAATATTATGGTAAATTCATTTCTAAGTGCTAAGGAATCTTTCATATATTTATAAAGTCAGCAACATATATTTTTAAATAAGTGATAGAAAAATCAGCGGTGATGTTGTATATTTTTATAAATCTTGAAGAGGTATGCATTTAAATATTCATTTATTACCACTATAATTGTACTCATTTTTCATATTTATTCTCTCTTACTCAGATAAGTCTTAATCTATGTTTTAAATTCCTGTTGTGAAAGAAAATTAGATTCTTTGAGAAGCTTTGGAATTGTGAACCAATTAAGTTTCTAGTAAGCACATATAATTTCTTTCCATTTTTGCCACTATTAGTTAAAAAACATAGTTTTTAAAATTCATGAACAGTTTTTATTTTTTTCCAAAATGCCATATTTGTTACTACATGGGACAGAATTGTTGGCCAACTATTGGTTTTGCTGATGAAAAAGAAGTAATTGTTGGTGGTTTGTCTCTTAAAAATTTCTTTAATGTTTATTTATTTTTGAGAGAGAGAGAGAGAAAGAGAGAGAGAGAGACTGTGGGGGTGGAGAGGCAGAGAGAGAGGGAGACACAGAATCTGAAGCAGCCTCCAGGCTCCACGCTGTCAGCTCAGAGCCTGACACAGGGCTAAAACTCACAGACTGCGAGATCATAACCTAAGCCAAAGTCAGACACTTAACCACCTGAGCCACCAGGCACCCCAAGTGGTTTGTCTTTTAGAGTGGCACTTTCAACATAGGACCCACAGCTCCATGTGGCTATTTAAATTCAGATTTCATTTAATTAAGTGGCAATTGAGCACTTGAAAAGTGGCTAGTTTAATTGAGACACTGAATGTTTAATTGGACAGTGTAGATATATTAAACAGTATAGTTGTTTCATTTCTACCAGTGTAGAAAATTTTATCTTAGAGAGATGTTCTATGGTCTTGGGTGGTACTTGTGCCCACTTACAGCTCAAAGCATTCTTAATGTTTATGTTACTTAGTCATAATCTTCTAAAAAGAAGAGTGCAAACTAATATCCTTGTTTAAGAAGTAAACTCGGAGATGTTGAATGGTTATGTGAGTTCTCACAAAGTCTCATGAAAGATCAAGACATTGAATAAATGGACAGATACATGCTTATACAAACTATATTGCCTCAAATATAGATGTCTTATCTTAGTTATATGGGAACAATATATCATGTTGAATAGTTTCATATTTACTTAAAATAACTAGCATTGTTATGCCTATGGTAACTTAGGGTAATTTTTTTCAAATCCTGGTCATGGAATGGGATATATATAGTACCAATTATGAACCATGGTTAGTTCTACCAGTCAATCTTGGACTTCCCAGGAATACTAAATTAATATATTTCATCAAATGTTCTGAAATTTAGCTTTCTTTCTGATTCCGCACAGTAAATTTTTCTCAATTACCACTGTGCATCAGAAATACAACTTTTCTCATATGTTTGCACGTATAGGAGGATTGGGAGGAACTTGACGGAGGAACAAGGGGGAGAAGAAGGGCGGAAATGGTGGGGGAAAGGGAGAGAGGCAAACCATGAGAGACTTTTGAATGCTGACAAAAACTGAGGACTGATGGATGTGGGGGGAGGGGGGATGGGCATGGAGGAGGACACTTGTGGGGATGAGCACTGAGTGTTATGTGGAAACTAATTTGACAATAAACTATTAAAAAAAAAAAAAAGAAATACAACTTTTCTCTTAACCTCTATAATTCTACCTTCCATCCCCTAGTCAATTTCACTTGGTTAGACATGCCAAGATGATGGGGTTAACACATTTTTAAACAGGTGTGTCACAAGGGATCAGTACTGTTTTGGAAGAACTGATGGTTAACATCTCTTCCCAAATCTGCATTTAGTGACATCATGTTGGTGGCTGGAAATCATACATAATGAGAGTAATCACATCACAGAAATCTGCCAATGCTACAGATCCAAACACCACCAGTCTTGACATGTGGTTTGTAAGCATTAAGAGCATATAAATGACTTTGAAGATATGGAGAAACCCTTTTTACAAGCAATAGATCTACTTTTCTTTCTTTCTTTTTTTAATGTTTTATTTATTTCTGACAGAGAGAGAGAGAGAGAGGCAGCATGAGCAGGGGAGGGTCAGAGAGAGAGGGAGATACAGAATCCGAAGCAGGCTTCAGGCTCTGAACTAGCTGTCAGCACAGAGCCTGACATGGGGCCCGAACCCACAAACCCATGAAATCATGACCTGAGCTGAAGTCAGATGCTTAACCAACTGAGCCACCCAGGCGCCCCTACCTCTACTTTTCTACTCTGCCTCTTTACTCTGTCTACCAAAGATTGGGCCTCTGGTGGTTTTTGGCAGAAATCCCAAGTGGAAAATAACATAAAGACAACAGTCAGGAAATACTGAATCATAAATATTGTGACTAGGTCTCTCTTAGCGAGTGATGTAATACATGGAGATAGATACAAAAGTTTATTTCTGTTAATCTGGGAATCAAGGAAGTGAAGGTTCATGTTTACTATAATCAGTATTTTAACATAATGTAGCAGATAAGGATACTCTATGACTTACGTATTTGGTTTTTACCTATTGAGTCACTTTCTGTGTATATATTACAAGATTAATATAAACCCACAGTAGCTAATTGATACCTACCAAACATTAGTGAAGACCTTAAGACAGACTTCATCATTATTCATACCTAAAACCAGTTTTAGGTCAGGGCAGGAGGCAAAACTTACATTGAGATATGCATAATTGGTCTCAATGGTTAATGTATAGATCTACTTCCTTAAATAGAATCCCACAATGTCCTTAAAAATCTCTGTCTTACTCTGTAAGAGTTTGACAGGGAAGATATACTTATTTTTGTAATAAATGAAATAATGCAAAATGTAGGAAAACAAGTTAAATAATTCCTTACACTTATGGGTTAAAAAAAAAGCTTAGGGTAGAAAGCCGCTGCTTCACTTTGAATGAAAGTGCCCATGGTTAGTTAGCAAGATATTATAACAGGATCAGGAGTAACTTATAGGAAAGTATTTTCCATCTTGCACCAGTATATTATTGTACTCTGATCACAACTCCAAATGCCACTTGCCCCCTCTCCAGACCTTTTGCTTCATATACACAGAAGTTAATGATCACTATCCGATAGTCTTCTTCACATTCACCATGTGTATAAGATTTTGAAAGCTCAATAAATATGGAGATGAAATCCCTGTTTGGGACTCTTGCCGCTACCCCGGACATCAGCCTCTCTCATCTTCATTTCTGCATCGACTCTCTTGCTGGGCAAGAGAGAACTTCAGACACATAGTCTGCAATAGCAAAATATGTTTTTATAACTCTAAGCTTCTTTTGTCTCCAGCATCTTTGGTTTCTATATACTTGGGATATTTCGCTCAGCATAACACCCTCAAGGTCCATCCATGTTGCTACACATGGCCAGATTTCATTCTTTCTCATTGCCATGTAGTATTCCATCATACAGATAGACCACATCTTCTTGATCCATTCATCTGTTGATGGACACTTAGGCTCTTTCCATGTTTTGGCTATTGTTGAGAGTGCTGCTATGAACATTGGGGTACATGTGCTCTTATGCCTCAGCATTTCTGTATCCCTTGGGTATATTCCTAGCAGTGCTATTGCTGGGTCATAGGGGAGTTCTATTGTTAATTTTTTGAGGAACCTCCACACTGTTTTCCAGAGGGGCTGGGATGTCTGAAATGATGAAAGAAAACTGACAATAAAACCCAACTTCCATACTTCCGGTTATTATAAACCTTCCACAGACAAAGATATTGATCATCAAGAGAACAACTATTATATTAATCTATTAGGTCACCTCTATGTTGTAGCACAAAAAAAGTGCATCTTGCAGAATCAGCAGTTGGATGTCGTTACATGTTCACACACAGCAGCTGACTTAGACGATACAGTATATGATTGCAGACATTTAAGGAAAGAGTCAAATAACCTGGTGGCCCTGATACTTTCCTGGGATATTTGTGAACCTTGAATCTGCTTAAAGCAGCTTGTGGATGCTGGTCACATCTTAAGGAAAATACATCACATGCTGGTAGGTTATAGCCCACTGGCCCATAATAGCTGTAAAAATCCAAAAAAATCCACATTATCATGGGAAACTAAAAACAGACAACTTTTATGTTATACCTTTGTTCTGGCTTGTAAGAGATGGAAATCATATGCTTAGATTTGTATGGCATATTAACATTTTATGTGCCTAAATTTTTCATATTTCCCTACACCATCTCAATACAGACAAGGTTTTACTTTAGACTCCATGACAAAATTTGCAGTAAAACAAATCACAGGAATAAATCAGAGCTGCCTTAGATGTAGCACTCTCCATATGAAAGAAGCACAGGGACTAGAGAAATTTACTGACAAAACTACTCAAACCAACAGATGGATGAGAGCTTCTGAATCCTAGTGGGTTTAGCATTATCAGTGGACTACAGATTGGTTGAAATTTTCAAAATGGGCAAAATCTTGCTAAGTATAATCATGAATTGCAGTGATCCATTTTCAGCCCCAGTCTTGCTTTAAAGTATTGTATAATTATACCTGAAACTTGAAGATATTAAAAGTAGAAATTGCGAGACGAAAGGAACAAACTCTAAAAAAATTTATCACATAAGAATTAATGCAGCAGTATCTAAGAATATATGTAGAAAGGTTTCCATTAAAACATTGCTTGAAGTGGCCAAACCTTGAAATAATCTAAATGCTTATCAATAAGGAAAAGTTGATGGGATCTTTAACGCATCCATTTGATAAATATCATTCAGCTATTGAAAACAATAGGTTAGATGAGTTAGATCTAAGCTATTATTCTGGAAAAATAGCAATTATGTGTCATTAAAGAAAAGCAAGTTGTTTATTACTATATATTGGATAATTTCACTTTTGTAAAATGAGTGACAAAAACATACATGAAGCAATTCTTTCAACTATCTTCCACTTAACTGATGAGCCTAATTCATCTGCTATTCATTCCCTCTGTAAAATATGCTAAAGGCGCATAGATCGCTCCCTGAAATTTGATTACTATGTGATTATCCATGCTGTTCTGTTCCTACCTTTAAACATTCACTTGCTAAGGGTCAGCTCTGTTTGTTACTAACTCCTTTGTGCCTCATGTTATTGCTACTGCAATGTTGCCTTTAATAAAATGTTACACAAAGTGCTTATAAATATGTGGTCAAAAAGAGTTGTTGCTTCATTAAGACAAAGTTAAAACTTTGACAAGACTCCATAAATGAAAGCCATTAAAAATGTATATTGAGGATTTAGGTGTAGGCAAGACCACTGTGAAAAGAGCAGAGAAAAAAATTTATAAAAATAGAGGGAAAAATTATACACTAAGTTGCTTAGCAAATATCTTCAAAAGCTTGATCCACTTTAAAGAAAACCAGACTGGTTTTCCCAAGAAATTTGGGTGTTATTTATGCAAAGACAATTTAAAACCAGCTGGCTCCATATGGTTAAGAAGAATATATAATATGTTTAAAAGTATATGATTAAATTAATAAAATATTCAAGTTATTTTTGCATCAGTTTTAGGCTCTCCAATTGCCAAGCATCTACCAATTCTGATTAATGAGATAAGATGTCTTTTATCATGTCTTTTTGTGTGTATTGTTGACCATGCAGGAAGATGTGAGAGGATATATTTCAAGCTATTAATATTGGGCACCATGGATGAGAGGAGGCTAGGATAGTGAAAAAGAAAAGAACAAAAAAAGCAATACAGTGGCAAAATAACAATGCATGCATGGAGTTATACATGGAATAGCACTGTACCCAGACTACCACTATATACATATAAAAACAGAAATTGCATGTGGACAATTCACTGGGCACCATGAAGAAAGAAATTGATTTCATTAATGATGGAACAGTGGGTAATTATTTTTAATGTTTTATTTTATTTTTGAGAGAGAGAGAGACAGCGTGAACAGGGGAGGGTCAGGGAGAGAGGGAGACACAGAATCTGAAACAGGCTCCAGGCTCTGAGCCATCAGCACAGAGCCCAACACGGGGCGCGAACCCACGAACCATGAGATAGTGACCTGAGCCAAAGTCGGACGCTGAACCGACTGAGCCACCCAGGCGCCCCACAGTGGGTAATTTTTGTTCCAGCTTTTAGTTACTTGAATGCAGTATTCTGATTCCAGTAAAAGTTAAATTTTCTTTAAAAAGAAAGTGGAAATAATAAAATGTAAACTTTCGTGACTTCACTAGAGGTTTTGGAGATTATAGTTTTCTTTTTTTTTCTAAATGTTTATTTATTTATTTTGAGAGAGAGAGAGATTGAGAGAGAGAGAGAGGGAAGGAGGGAGGGAGGGAGGGAGAGGGCATGAGTGAGCAGCGGAAGGGCAGAGAGAGGGAAAGAGAATCTCAAGCAGGCTCCACGCTGTTAGTGCAGAGCCTGGCATCTGGCTTGGGGCTCGACCTCATAAACCTTGAGATCATGACCTCAGCTGAAATCAAGAGTCAGATGCTTAACTGACTGAGCCACCCAGGTGCCCCAAAGATTGTATTTTTCTATATGATACAAATTTTACATTAAATAACAATATACCACCGTTTTTAACATATAACTTTGGGGATGGGAGGAAACCTATTTTACAATTTCTTGAGGAAAGAAATGAAATGATATAGCAATTTAAAAAAATACTACCTATTTCTATTTCTATTTTCCTTCTTTAGCACTAATNGTAATGAGTTGGTGCAATATATGTTTTTCACTTTTCCTTTAAAGCTAAAATGAGGAAATGAATAATTGAATCTCCAATAACTGAGATCTTGGGAGTTGATGCTAGACTGGGAAGTCTTCCTTATGACACTTGTTTACTAAATGTTTTTCTTTTAAAAAATTTTTTTAATGTTTTTTTATTTATTTATTTATTTATTTATTTATGAGAGAGAGAGAGAGAGAGAGAGCGTGAACAGGGGAGGGTCAGAGAGAGAGGGAGACACAGAATCCGAGGCAGGCTCCAGGCTCTGAGCTAGCTGTCAGCACAGAGCCCAACACGGGGCTCAAACCCACGAACTGTGAGATCATGACCTGAGCCAAAGTTGGACCCTTAAACAACTGAGCCACCCAGGCGCCCCAACTAAATTATTTTTCATGGTGGAGTCCTGAAAGAATTTCAGATACAGTTTTGATCAAAACAAAAAGAATTTTTGATGTGAATCTATTAAAACAGAGAAGGAATTGTTCACACAGAAAAATTATTGGATCTAATAGTTCCTACTGAAAAATAACTGGCATGTCCTTCTTAATTGTTCCTTTGGTAGATGTTAAAGAGGCACTTTGATTTCTTTGCTCCTAAACTTTTTGACTTTTAGAAAACAAACAACAAAATAGAACAAACTTCTTCTCGTCCTTCATTAAAAGTCATCTCTTCACCGAGAAATTTGATATTTTAATAACTTTTTATGTGATTTCAAACATAGGCAAGTTGCCAGACATTTAAGAGCTCATAAAAGTATGTTCTTTACCTAAGTTTACAAGTGTTTGACACTTGACATCAATTACTTTAGTGTCTAGTTATCTCTATCTCTCACATCTTTCTGATCTAGTCTATATATTTCAGAATTACCGGGAAGTGAACTGCAGACACCATATCACTTTTCTCCAAATTTGCCACTGAGTGTGTCCTGCGGACAAGAATCTTCCCCTGTAGAACCATAATATCATTATCAACACCAGAAGATCAAACATTGGCTCATATTGTCATCGAACTTGCAGTCTAGGTTCAAATTTTGTCAGTTGTCTCCTTAATTTTCCATTTATTAATTGAAGTGTAATCAACATAGGACATTATCTTAGTTTTGAGTGTACATCACAATGATTTCACATGTGTATGTATTGCAAAACGACCACCACGATATATTCTAGTGAACATCTGTCACCATGCATAGGTAAGTTGTTGTTTTTTGCCATTTTTGTGGTTATTTTTCATGATGTGAATTCTTAAGATCCATACTCTTATGTAATATCCTTTCTCAATATTCTCCCAAGTTTAAAATCCTGTCCAGTATCATATGTTGCATTTAGTTGTCAAAGTTTCTTGGTTTCTCTAAATCTGGGATGATCCTCAGACTTTCTTTGTCTTTTACTTCCTTGATATTTTGTCTTGCCTTGACAAAATTTTGGGAGAGAATTGACCAGTATTTTGTAGAGTGCACCTCAATTCCAGCTGCTCTGATGTTTCTTCATGATTAGAATCAGACGATGGATTTTGTCCCCCAGCAGTTCCACAGGGGAGATTCTCAGTGCATTTTATCAGGAGGCCTTTGATCTCATTATTGGTGCTGTTAGTGTTGATTTCTTGCCAGGTAACTATCTGGGACTGGCCCCAGAAGAAAAAGAAAGAAAAACAATACTAGATTACTGATATTTATGGATTTTTTTCTTTTTTAGATAGCTTTCTCAGTGGAAAAACACGGGCCAATGGGCTCACGCCCATCATTGGACTCTCTCACTTCCTGCTTTGACTAAGAAGCAGAATGAATTCCCATGAAAACTGCTCTATTTATAAGAATGGTTTAGTCACTCCTGCTAGACTGGGGCACCTAGACATCAGCACCAAGACCAGCATAGTTTTTCCTGACTTCTGTCCCCTAATCCCATTTGTGTGTCTAATAGCCAAAATTCCGAATGCCTGTCTCATAGTTTCCAAATCTTTGTCTCCCTTGTTTAATTACTATTCCCTTTTCTCCAGCCTCCATTCCACTTCTAGAATGTGTCAAATTGACTGGAAGGAAATTCTCTGACTTTTAATTTGGATAGAATTTGGAGTGATCAACTGACCTTCTGACATAGCAGTCTCATATTACTGTGAGTGACTTGTGAAATCAGTGTCATCATTAAACTGCCATTATCACTATCATGAAGCCCCAAAGGACTTAATCCCTATCCTCAAGAACCTCAACTAGCACTCAAGGAAAAATATTCACAAAACAAAGCTTTATACAATTAATTTATAATTTGGGTTATGTAAACTCTATGTTCTATGATAATTCAGAGGAATGGAAATTTGTAGGCATTTTAATCAGCCAGAGAAGATTATGTGGAGAAATTGGGGTTTTTAAATTGACCTCCAAATAAAATGACCTCCAAATAAAATGTTTGATTTACAAATATAGAGAGGTGTCAGACAAATGATCACAAACATTGTGAGCGAGCAAGGCTTTCGAACCCAGGACTAATATAGATAAGCAATGACTAAGGGAGATCACCTGAGAGTTAGCTCCTGTTCTTAATTCAGAGAGGCCAACTCTAAAATTGGGGAGAAGGGAAGTCAGCCAGGAGACCTAGAGTAATCCAGGGAAAAGTGTATTAAGATGTTGTACTTTGAAAATGGTAGTGTTAAATATAAAGGATTACGTGAATATGCAATAATTTATTTGTTTTTCTTAAATAGTTTATTGTCACATTGGTTTCCATATAACACCCAGTGCTCATCCCTACAAGTGCCCTCCTCCATGCCCATCACCCTCTTCCCCTCCCCCACCCCCATCAGCCCTCAGTTTGTTCTCAGCATTCAAGAGTCTCTCATGGTTTGCCTCCCTCCCTCTCCCCAACTATTTTTTCCCCTTCTCCTCCCCCATGGTCCAGAAAAATCAATAAGCCTTAGTGACTGGATGGATCCAGGAAATGAAGGAAAATGATGATTCAAAATGACACTGACATTTATAGCTCAGGAAACTGAGAATGTGGTAATAGCCTCTGACAAAACACAGCAGTTAGGATGGAGGGTTCTTTTGGGTATGGGCATGTGTAGAGAGTTCAGCTATGGACATGAAGTCTCCTGATTGGCATTTTCAGTTCTTTTCTTTTTATTTCATGTTTATTTAATCATTTTGAGAGAGAGAGAGAGAGAGAAAACATGAGTCAGGGATAGGTAGAGAGAGAATCCCAATGGAGTAGGTTCCATACTGTCAGCACAGAGCCTGATGCAGGACTCGATCCGTGAACCTTGAGATCATGACCCAAGCTGAAATCAAGAATCAGATGCTTAATCGGCTGAGCCAACCAGGTGTCTCAGCATTTTGATTTCTTGACACGTGTATAGAAGAACTGCGTTGGAGATGGGGATTTGGTAGTCTTCATAAAGGTGCTAAATCAACACATGAAGGGATAAGGAGAAAGAGGGGCTAGAAAAGGAATCAGGAGATTTGATAATGCTGGCAGTTACCAATAATAAGCCATATAAATCAACAGCCAGGAAATAAATGATGAATGAAGTTGTTAAAATTCTTAGCCATCCCTGGGGTGCCGGGGTGGCTCAGTTTGTTAAGCATTTGGCTTCAGCCTCCATCATAATCTCCCAGTTTGTGAGTTCGAGCCCCATGTCTGGCTCTCTGCTATCATCACAGAGCCCGCTTCATATCTTCTCTTCCCCCCCAGTCCTCTCTCTCTCTGCCCCTTCCCCATTCACTCTCTCAAAAATAATCAATTTAAAAAATTCTTTGCCATCCCTGCTGACTATAGTTTATTAAACTTTATTTTGTACTTAAAAGTTGCCAAGAGAGTACAAGAGAAATACTTTTTGTAACTATTTGTGGTGCCGGATGCTAACTAGAGATTGTGGTATGCACTTTGCAATATATGCAAATACTGAATCATTATGTTGTACACCTGAAACTAATGTAATGTTATATGTAAATTATACCTTAATTAAACACACACATGCACACACACACAATCCCTGCTGGCTCCAGACAAAGATTAGTTCTAAGCATGAAAGACTAGGCTACCATGGCCTAAGGGAGCAGGAGTTCCAAGCATGAAGGTCTAAATTGGGATATCCCGTGGATCACCTTATTTTCTTTATCGAGTCCAGGTATTATCTGGGTTAATTTTAGAAACTCAAATTGTGGTAGCCAACTAACTTTATGTTCATCATTTCACTGTTCCCTACTCTGATCCTTTATTTCTTTTTCTAGAATTATTATATAATCTGAAGTTATTTGGATTGTTTTTCCTTTGTTATGGTTTTACATATACCTCTTTTACAACCTAATGTGCATTTTTGTCATTTGGGGAAGGATAAAAGCAAGCAAATTGTAACACACACCTATTTTCTCTGACTTAGGAATAATACAATCTCCTTTTAAAGGATGTTTTATGTACTTATAATGGACTAAAAGAAAAGGGCACTGTAGAATTGTGCTTCTTTGAAAACAACTCAGTCACTCTCTCCAAGCCTAATAGGTGAGTAGCAATACATCCGGTTTGACAACTACTTTGAGGAAAGACTAGAAGGAGAAAAGAATAACCTCAGTAGCTCAAAGGCACAGACTAGAGCCGAAGCAGACCAAAGGGGCGCTCCTCCAAGGCAAAGAATGATGGGAACAGTTCTATGTTTGTCTGCATTTTGAATAATTGAAGGCAGCTGGTAATATAAAAGGTTGTATATCACTAAAGCATGTGTGTTAGGTAATATTTGATTCAGATTCTTAAAAGCTCAGCTTTCAAAGCCTTCCCCCCACCTTTATGTTGGCTAGGGGAAATAAGTTCACTGAGTTTTGTGAATAGTCAGATGATAAATGATCAATCAAGAGAAGACTAAGAATGCTTGTCATGGGTATAACTTGACAGGGAGCCCACAGGTATAGACAAGGAATTATATTTTTATCAGCTTTACCAAGATATAATTCACACATAATATAATCCACCCATTTAAAAGGCATGATTTTAGCATATCCATAGAATCCTATCACTACAGCCAATTTTGGAACATTTCTATTAACTCGAAAAGAAATCCTATTCATGCTCCCTAGTCATTATCTGCCCTTAACCCGTGACTTGCTGATCCCATGTGGGAATGACACACATAGAACTAATGCATGTTTCTCCTATAAAGCTCTCCAAATTATACCATGAAGTTAACTGCTGAAAGAAGAAAACATCTTAAATATGTTTTTAACTGAAATGCAGTTGCCTCTATCAAAAGGATATTATACTATTTCTCTTGTGTGTATGGTGATAGCTTTTCATTCCAAAAGGACTTGTTCTCATTATTCTGTCCCTAGAATGATTCACTTCTCCAGGCAGGACTGAACCAGCAGCCGGATCATAAAATTATGTCATGGACAATCCCATCAGCGCCCGGGTGCAAATTCAGAGGTTGAAGAGTAAGGTTCGCTGGAAAATTTCTAGCAGGAAAAGGTCTCCTTTAGGTAGTCATAGATTCATCTTGGAATTGATTGCTGTCTTTTACTGCAAGAGCCCCCAATGGTCAGAACTTCTGCAGGAACTTCAGAATCTTTGTAATATCCCCAAGATGCCAAAGCAGGTCCCTGCACGCACCCTGGGGCTCGATAAAGGTTACCGCCTGACTGACAGTCTTTCCCTGGATGCCCAGACTGAGAGATTTGCAAAGTGTTTCAGTTTGTAGCTGTCACAGTGATCAAAGGATAGCAGAAGGAAAGTTTTTTTCTTTGAGGTCAACCTTCAGCTGCTATAAATTAGTCATGGATCACAATAGGAAAGAGAAACAAAAGATTTGTACGTACTGGGTAAGTGGGGAAGGTCGGGAGATCCTATATATCACTTATGGCCGTTATCTTCTTGGTCAAGTTTATCTAACAGATTAAATCAATGCAAAGTGCCAGCATAACAGACACCAGTGTCATCCATTAGTATAGATGGATCTGGGACTAGACTTGTAGTCATAATTAATAGAGGCATTTAGAGGAAACTTGTTTTGTGGCCAACACTGGGAAATTAAATATCCTTTATAGTGTATAATCATTTTGTTCTCGATATTATTTTCAGTAACTATAATTAAACCATTGTTAAGTGTCAGAAATACCCAAGGAAGGGGAACCGATATAATGTGGCTGGGAAATGGCATAAGACAGATGAATAATGAAGCCTAGCAGATAAGAAGTAATAATGTCACCTTCAGTTTTTTATTACTACTTTTGCCTGGACAGAAAATTCACCTCTCGTATCATATCCTCTCTGAGTTACAATGGTGAGTAAAATTCTGATTGATAAAAGAGCCACATGAACTTTGTTCCTTAGATTTCTATGAACACAATGGAACAACATGTATTTCATTTCTAAAATGGTTTGATTGCCAAAATATGGCATAAAACTTTCCATGTGGAGACGTTAACACAAATTACACTTGGAAAATGTTGTAATAAAAAAGATGGCTTAGATTTCAGATTGTTTTAGCTCCTTTCTTTTAGAAATAAGGCTTTCTTGTAATTTCTTGATTACAGAATTTTAATAAAAAATTCCACATCACCCCTTATTTCAAGATTATGTTAGCAGTGATGCTAAGTTAAAAAGAAACAATTTAGAATATTTGCTGAACAATCTGATGCTAACTTGCAAGATCTCCTTTCATTGCCCATGTATTTTATTCTTAATTTTATTAGCTCTGATATTCTCAAAGTAGCCTCCCATCTCATTGCACATCAAAGCTGGTAATTTATAAATTGTAATTATAAGATTTTCTGTGGGGCAGCAGAAAGGAAGCTTATCACTTAAATCTCTCCCATCCAATGTCCCTCACATACATGGAATAGCTCCAAATTACTTGCATGAACATTCTGAGGTTTCACAGTGATAGACTTGCCTGTCAAGCTGATTAATGTTTTTGAAATGAACAAATGAAAGCATGTATCTCTACACTAAACCTGAAAAAAAATGTGAGTATAGGGCAAACATAACGAAACGGCAAGTAATGAGATTTTTTTACTCCCCAAATTGACCTGGTACCCAAACTATGGAATTCCACTGCATTTTCATTTTTCCAATTTTCTTAGCAGTGACGACATTTGTAGTAACATATTTAGTGCCTCCCTTGCCTGGTAGAATACAATAAGACTATAAACTCCGCAAAGGCAGAGAACACATTCGTCTTATTGACCCGGCCTTTGGTAGATACCAAGCACCTAGCATAGAGTCAGGTACCCAAAGAATATGGGCTGAATAAACATGTAAGTGGAACAGCCTTTTTATCTTGCTGTTAACGTACGGACAGGCCAGGTGATGTGCTCCCAGAAGGTAAACGATTACGGGGAGAGACTTAATGCTCTGGGTGTGTTCAGCGCCTAAATCTTTGTGAATGCTCAATAAAAATTGACAACAGCAAGTTGTAAGCCTTAGGGGAATGGTGAACAGCAGTCCGTAAAATGGATAATGGTCATATATTTAATCAATTTACATTACAAGTGGTTTAACTACGATTCATTCATTCACTGAGTAAACATACCTCTAGAATTTCATATATCAATAGCATCATGCTCAGCCCAATAGTTTAAAGCTTTATTAACCTTTAAACTTTCTATTCAGGTGTAAAGTAACCAAACATGTTGTTCTCACATATTGTTAAAAAAAAGTTTTAAAGCTTTTTATAATTTCTTGAGGTTTTATAATTTCTATAGCCCTTTTTTATGCCATCTACATTCAGATGTTTGCTAATATATAAAAAAGGGAGTTCTTTCTCAGGTTTTAACTTTAATTAAGTGCAAAATTGTGTGTCATCATGTTAATGCTCATGTTAATTATATTTGCTAAGGCAGGAGAGTATATTGAAATGAGTTAGCTATTTTTTAAATAGCAAATCTTAAAATTCTAACGAAGACTGTTAGTTATTTCTAAAATTACTAGAAAACTAGGTAAATATATTTAATAAATAAAAATGTATAATTACACACATTTTAAGTAGCAAGACTTTAAAACAGTCTTGTTAATTAAGTATAATGTAACTAGAAAATTGAGGAAAAGTTGATGTTATCGTCAACATTTTAGCTACTTCTGTTTTTATCATATAATACATTTTGTATGATTTCATTTTAGAGAGGAGTGGACTTTATTTAATAAAAATAAACATCTTCTCGGGGATGGAGGAGAAATCAATTAAAAACTCAGATATACATCTGTATTTTGTGGAATTTCTGCTTGTATATCTGTTATTACAATGGAAAGAAATAAATCCTATTGGAATGGCTTAAAAGCCATAAACATTGAAAATGGATTGAAATTTCCTTAGACATTAGTCCAGTGATCAATATCAACATAAATTGATCTTGCTAATTTTAAATTGATCATGTTAAAACCCAACTTGGTATTCTAGGTGACTCCCAACTCTCTCTGTTTTTTTGTCTAGAATGTAAGCCTCAGACCCTTCACAAGATGTTAGAAATCCAATCTTCAAGTTTTTCAGATTTATCTTCTGCCATTTCCACCTGTGCTCACTACCGACATCTTTTATTCCAACCACACTAGCCATTTTCCCAGCATTAGAAAGTGCCTCACTCCAAAATACCTTTGCACACATACATGGGTCCCTTTGACAAATTTCTTCCCATGCTCCATTCCCTCAAATTCTCATTAAAAACTCAAAATGCCATTCCTTCTTGGAGTTCCTTCCATACCACTCAGGTCATGCTCTCGTCTTTGCTGTGTGGCTTGTTTGGCACCTCTCATTTTGGTTGTGAGTACATGAGACTTCTGTGTCTCTACCAGAATGTGGACTCTCTGAAATCAAGGTTCATGCCTTAGAAGCTTTTTAGATACTCCAGTGCGAAGCACGGTGCCCATTAGTTCTTCAGTCCATACTGGGTATAACTATTAACTTTTAATCATTTAGTGATTCCAAAGGGGAAGGAGTTCAGAGAGATTTCCTCAACTGACACAGAGTCCCATTTCTAATAGTGACCTCAAGGAATTAAAAAATAAAAGTTTGCTCCTCCTATTGCTTCTGATATTCAGACTAAGTGCATTGGTCTTCACCTGGAATATAATAACAAGAATGTCCTATCTTATGTTTTCCCAACATTGCTATGTTCTACTCTGTTACACCTTCTATGGCAAAGGTTGCCACATCTGCCTTCTTTCATGTCCAGGTGTCTCAAAACAAGTACTGACTTTGGGACGTCTGGTGGCTCAGTTGGTGGAGCATCCAATTCTTGATTTCAGCTTACGTTATGATCCCAGGGTCGTGGGATCGAGTCTTGCATTAGACTCCATGCTGACAGCAGGGAGCCTGCTTGAGATTCTCTCTCCCTCTCTCAAAATAAATAAATGCAAATTAAAAAATAAAAAGAGGACTGACCTTGGTCCCATTATAGCAGCGTAGAGTTTTTGTTTAATATCGTTACTTTCTGATATAAATATGTTAATTAAATTCACAAATGATTCTAAATTGGATGGTTTTGAATTCACAAGTAAAGGTGAAAAGATAAAATAAAATGATCTAAAGAGGTTAGAAATATGGACAGGAAAGAAAAAAGTAAACCATGGAAACATAAAAACCAGTATCTGTGAGGGAAATAAGCAGAAATTCAGTCACTCTGTGTGGATGAAAATGGAATAGAAGATTCTAAGTCTTTGAGGTTCTGTGCAAATACCAAGACATTAATTTTCAACAAAGTCATGATGTTGTTCTATTAATACAGGATTTTTTATAGGTAGATCTCATAACCCATAATGTAAACTGAGACATCATTGTTTGAGGTCAGTAAATGGAAAATGGTATTAACCCAGGTTTATAAACTGGGAAAACTTTTAAAGAACTATCCAATTTGTTCACGGTCATTGGAAGAGCTATTGACTCCTATTCTTAACAGGTAATTACCAAGATTGAGTTTAAATATATCCACTAATTGCAATTGCATATTTGCCTAGTTTACTTCTTCAATTTACCTCACATTCTATTTAGATGCTAGGGATATCTTTTTCTAAGATCTAATTGAACTTTAGCATCACTACACCTTAATCTATTCCTTCCAATTTGTGGGACATTCTTAAACTGGCAGTTCATTCCATACAGATGTGGAGACAAAAGAATTAAAGAGAAGGCCGGATTTGAGGTTTTGGCGCTAGAGGATACATCATGTCCTTATTCATAAAAAAAGTGCTGGTCATTCCCAGTGAGGACATGGCACCTATCACTGCATACCATTTAAGGTCTTTGGCCTATTCTAAATGCTTAAATGCAATGGGAAATGTGTAAAAAGAAATGCAGGTCTGAGTTACCTCACACATACACATCTGCCTTGTATACAACTGGTCTCTGGGAGCAGCATATGGGAAATGCATCAGAGGTCTGGGTCAAGCCAAGTGATTCCATGGAACATTGTCCATGAACAAACCAAGCCGAAGAAGAGAGAGGAATGAGGTTGCCCATGAACATACCTACAATGGGAAAGTAGGAAGGAACTAGATTCTTCCTCAAGTAGAAGGGACAAGTAATGAATTGACATCAGAAACCCTGAAGTAGAAAAAAACAACTGAGAACTGAATAAAACAGATGAAGGTGAGCCATGCAGGAAGCTCAGTCCGCAGACCTTCACAGTGCGTCAAACCAGAAAGGGTATAATGGAAAGGAGAGAGCAAAGTCCCCCTGCCCCCATGAAATCTTCCAGAGTTAGTGTAATTCCCAAAAGGAACACATCCTATGTGTTAGATGCAATCATAAAGAAAGGGATTAAATTTAGTCATAGACATCTCTTGTTATTGTCTTTAATTTAAAGTCCAGTTTGTCTGATATAAGTATAGCTACTCAGGCTTTCTTTTGATTTCCTGTAGCATGATATATATTTCTCCATCCCCTTACTTTTAATCTGAAGGTATCTTCCCGTCTAAAATGAGTTTCTTGTAGACAGCATATAGATGAATTTTGTTTTTTAATCCAATCAAAACCACACTGAGATACCACCTCACACCAGTCAGAGTGNGAGAGACTCTTGAATGCTGACAAAAACTGAGGACTGATGGATGTGGGGGGAGGGGGGGATGGGCATGGAGGAGGACACTTGTGGGGATGAGCACTGAGTGTTATGTGGAAACTAATTTGACAATAAACTATTAAAAAAAAATTTAGTCATAGACAATAATTTTCTATTTCCAGAATTTTCTAGAGACCATGGGGGTGCTACCTTGATCTTTCCTGCTCTCACAAGTTAGAGCACACCACCATCCCCCCATTATCTCTAGACCTTTCATACACAGTACTTAATTTTCCTCATAATGCTTATCAAAACCTGTAATGGCATTGCTCATTTATCCACTGTTTTGCCTTCCTCAATTACAAAAGAATGTAATTCCTACAAAGGTAGAGCGCTCAGCCATTTTATTCATTGCTCTATTCCCAGTGTCTAGCACAGAGCTGGTACGTACCAAATACTCAATATATATAAACATATATTGAATGTGTAGGATACCAAGGTGGGGTGAGGGGGTTCATTTTTCCTATAATCATCTCACAAAATGGTTCAGTGCTATTTTCTTTCTTTCTTTTACTTCTCACAGTATCCTTTCTTACATGCAAGCATTGTTAAGTAGCCGGGGGGAGTATTTATGTTTCCATATATTTTTAAAAATTTTCTTACTTTAAGCAAACATTAGGGCAGCTTGATGGATGATGCTAATGCTAAGGCCAGAATCTGAGGCAGTATATAATGAGATTCCAGGTGCTTGTTTGGGCTGCTGACTGTATTAAAAAAATAGTGTAAAACCCCCATTGTCCTTACATGGTGAGGCAACAGGCAGAGCGTGGGAGAGCATCCCTGAGACAGCTGGGTCATTCCACCCACATCTTCCTCCCGGGCTAACTTCCTTTTCCTCCTTTACACCACCAGTGAGGGGGCTGTCAAGGCATAAACGATGGCCACCCTACCCTGGCATCTTTGGAGCAGGAGAAACCTCTCCACTATTGATTATATTATTTTGTGCCTTTTCCCTGGGAGTGTTTTTTGCTTGTTTTGTTCCTATGAGGTGAGGCACAGAATTCCAAAGTAACTATTTTAAAATACAGTTCCTGAGCATCTGTGTCGTGTGTGAGTTTTGAGACAATGCACACTATGAGGTTAAAATAAGAGAACTTAACCATTCACTATTTTCATTCATTCATTCATTTGATTATTCCTTCATTCATTCAACATCTGTTGCTCTCTAAGTGCCTGGTACTGTTCTAGATATTGAGGATGCAATAAGCTCATGTTGCAAAAAGGAAACAGAATTTCAGGTTAAAAAGAGAACCACTAATTTGTGGCAAGCCTCCCTAAAGAGTGAAGGGCAGGTCAAGATCTGTGAGCAGGGCATTCTCAATGGCTGTATTTGCAAAAGTCCAAAGTGAATGAAGGGCAAAGCATAGAAAGAAGTAGTGTGGCTGGAACACATATTCACAGGGAAGCAGTAGAAGATGCTCAATATTGAGATTTCTTAGATGCTCATAACTTCATAGCACAACTAGTAAAAGACTAGAGAGTTCCAATCCATCCTATTTCTGATACAAAAGTCATTGATCATATATCTATCTAGCATGTTATGCAGAGCAGTTAGTTAGCCTAAAAGAGACATACATGGTTTTGCAATGAATTACCTAAAGACCCTACTTAGTTCCTGTACTTTATGCTTTTAATATTACCAATGTCTTTTCAGACACTTTTTTTCAATTAAGCCTTTCTCTTTATTTCCTGTTAGTAGTGTGATGATATATGTATATATATAGTAGCTATTTGCAGAAGTACTATTAACAAGTATTACAATGTGGGTTCAAAGGAAATAAAAACTTTATTAATAAGAGATTTCACAAATTCAACAAACCGAACTCCCTTTTTCTATGTTTTGCCAACAGTTGTATCAACACCCTTGAGTACATTAATTCTTCATATCTCTGTAGGGACTCACACACACATGTACCTCTCTCTGTGGGGCAGAGATTCACGAGCAATGGTATTCCATTAGAAGAAAAGGATGTTTCAGTAATACGAAGATATTAACTTCTCTGTGCCTATGTTACTTTCTTCCAAATAGAGCATAAGAAAGAGCTCATCTCTCTGAATGCTTTACAAAGCAGCTATGTTAAGGAACAAGTGCATCTGAAGCTTTGTACCTGACTGTGCTCACCTTAAAATAAGAGATTCCATTATTTCTTTGCATGTACTTAGAGCTTTATTCATACTGTCATGTGTGGCTGATAGCAAAACCGTGCATCTCTGCTAATTCTCCTACTCAAGTAAGCTGGGTGTGGTGGGTAGAAAACTAAGATTAAGTTATAACTATACACTGTATTCCCATGCAACTTTCACAGCTGAGGGAAAAGGCTCAGAGAGATGCCTTGTCCAGGGTCACTTGACGGGTTAGTGCTGGAATCCAGATTGTAATCAGCCAGAACCTATTGTTTATATATTCTGTATCTTCAGAATACAGTCCATATGGAGGTTTGTTGCCAGTTTTATTCTAGAGTATGGAGGAACTTGCAAACTACTTTACTTAAAAATTGGAACATTTAAAATGTTCTTTAAAAACTTCCCTGAATAAAGAATTCAGGGGCACCTGGGTGACTCAGTCGGTTAAGAGTCTGACTTCAGCTCAGGTCATGATCTCACGGTTCGTGGGTTTGAGCCCCGCACTGGGGTCTGTGCTGACAGCTAGCTCAGAGCTTGGAGCCTGCTTCAGATTCTGTGTCTCCCTCTCTCTCTGACCCTCCCCTGCTCACGCTATCTTTGTCTCTGTCTCTGTCTCTGTCTCTGTCTCTCTCTCAGAAATTTAAAAAAAAAAAAAAAAATTTCAGGGCATTGACATCCTGAGGGCCAGTCTGGGGAAGCATGATCATTACTCTTACTTCTTGTCTCCCTTCTATGGTCTACTCTGTTTATTCTTCCTTTCATCCAGCTCTGAAAAAGCCTGATGTTAGTAATCTGTGCCCATTCATATTACTTTGCTATTGTCACAATTGCATTTCTGTTTAAGTGCTTTTGTTTCATTTTTCTTGTTTTTTTTTAATTTAAAAATTCTTTTTAACATTTATTTATTTTGAGAGACAGGGAGATAGAGCGTGAGCAGGGGAGGGGCACATAGAGAGGGAGACACAGAATCCAGAGCAGGCTCCAGGCTCTGAGCTATCAGCACAGAGCCCATGCAGGGCTCGGACCCACGAACCACGAGATCATGACCCAGGCTGAAGTTGGACACTCAACTAACTGAGCCACCCAGGCACCCCTTGTTTTGTTCTTTAAAGAGAGAGAGCACATGAGCTGTGTAGAGGAACAGAGGGAGAGATAGATAGAGAGAGGAGGGAGGGAAGGAGAGAATCTCAAGCAGGCTCCATGCTCAGTACAGAGCCTGACATGGAGCTCAATCCAACGACCCTGAGATCAGACCTGAGCTGAAACCAACAGCCAGATGCTCAACCACTGAGCCACTCAGGCACTCCTGTTTCAGTCTTGTCTGTAGAGAAGAACAAAAGGCTTTGAATTTTTCAATAGATTGCTATAGTGCTTGGCTAAGTTTGAGGCCTTCTTTCACTTTTCATTTTACACCATTGGTACTGGGAAGTATAACAATAACCTATTTGAATAAATCTTTAATTAAAAAAAAACTTCAATGGTGGCTCAGTTGGTTAAGCATCTGACTTGGCTTAGGTCATGATCTCGCGGCTCATGAGTTCGAGCCCCGCGTCAGGCTCTGAGAAGCTGGCTTCAGATTCGGTGTCTCCCTCACTCTGCCCCTCCTCTACTCACCTTCTATCTCACTCTCTCTCAAAAATAAATAAACATTAAAAATTTTGAAAAAAACTTCAAAAATGTTATTTCATCATCCATAAGTTATGTGATATTATAATTACTTGGTTTTACTTATCAATCACTTACCAAATCAAAGCACTGAGGGAGGATAATGTACTAAAATAAAATGAAACAAAATCTCAAACTCAAATCAGGAGGCTTTAAATCTAGGGTGTATTCTCAGATCTTCCTTCATTCAGCACTAACTGTGCAGACGATATATCCAGAGCTCCGAGGGTTTCTACTGAGACAGGCTACATGCACCAGTGGAAGTCACGATCCAGAGGGAGATGCCATCATGTAAACATAATTGTCATGTGATGTGTTAAGGACAACATGACAAGTATTATAACAATATATGAACCCCCATTGTCTTGTCCACTTGGGCTCCCTAGACATTGTATTTTGTCTGGGAACTTGTCATTAGAGCTTTCTCAGAGATTTTAGAACTTGGATATTTTAGGAAGCCAGAATCAACCATTTCTCCAACTTCTGAGTCGATTTTGTTAAAGATTTTATGAACATTTGGGCAGAAACAAAAAGATTTTTTTTTAAAAAAAGTAAAGATTGTTTTCCTTCATTAGGTGTGGGTGAGAGAGAGAGACAGAGACAGGGACAGGGGTAGTGAAAAGGAAAAGACATTGAAATTATTACCCAGAAAATACCAAGAACTTAAACTGACCTTGCTTGAGGAATAAGCGAGCCCTTATGGGAAGATCTATGTTACTAGTTGTTGTTGTTCTTTTTTAATTTTGCCTTTAGTGCACCACCAATAAATTATGGTTCACCACTTTTTTAACCATATACGTATAGAGATAGATGATACAGGTATAGATAGATATAGATATGGATATGGATATGGATATAGATAATCCATTCTACTCATCGGCACTTTGGTAAGATAACTCAGGAAATCTGCTGTTTAACTTTTCTCATTTCAAAATTTTTCTTTGGTCATTTCTGCATTAATAAAATGCATTATAATATGAATTTCAGGGTTGAATTTAATATTTTGATTTTATCTCTTTTCACTAAAAAGATAGTTGAATTGTACTGGTTTTAATATACTTCAATGGTCACTGAATGCATATATCTTAGGAATATCAAGACCATTTAATTCCTAACCTTTCACACACTTCTCTTTAAATTTGAAAAGGAACTTCAAAAACATCACATCCAGCCTCTTCACTTTTCAGATCAGAGAAATAAACGCAAATGAATCAGAATGAATTGTCACCGACATTGGTGAAAAATCCAGAAATACAGCTTTGTTGTATTCCAGTCGAATATTCTTTTCGCTATGAACACTGCCTCATTTGTAGCTTTTCAAGGATAATTTTGAATTATTTGCTTATGTGTTGAATTTCTGGATTCATTGTGAGTGTCTAAAATAACGTGTGCAGTAAAAGGCTAACCAAATCTTCCACGACAAAGCAACTGAATTTATTTTGAAATGCCATTCAGTAAAGCCAAGTCTCAAAGGGGCTTCAAGACTATCACATTCCAAGGTATTTTTAGACGAGAAGAGAATAGAATTCTGGAAGCATGGACCTTCTTATTAAACAATTTGATACCAGTCTCCTAAGAAACCAATTTAGGTTGTGAAGTTGATTCCCCAAGGACATATTAAGAGTGCCAGGTTTGCCTTTCCTCATGACCTTTAGAATTCTTTCTCCTCTGCTCACCCCCACCTCCCAAATATTAGGTTGGAACGCTGTCTACTATGTGGAAATTTTTGAAGAGAAAATAAATATGAAAACATGAGAGTTTTAGTTTTAAACACTATGGACATGAATCTCAAAGGAAAATTTCTGTTAGTCTTTTTTCCCTTAAAGTTTCTTTTCTTTTCTTCTTTTCATTAAAAACCTTTTTTAATGTTTATTTCTTTTTGAGGAGAGAGAGAGAGGTTGGGGGGGGAGAGAGAGATAGAGAGAGAGAGAAAGCAGGTGAGGAACAGAGAGAGAGGGAGAGACACAGAACTTGAAGCAGGCTCCAGGCTCTGAGCTGTCAGCACAGAGCCCGATGCAGGGCTTGAACTCAGGAACTAAACTGTGAGATCATGAGCAGAGCCAAAGTCAGACGCTTAACCTATTGTGCCACCCAGGTGCCCTTCCTTAAAATTTCAATGTAAAATTTTGTAAGGATCTAATGATCTTTGAAATACATATATTAGATACATCTATATCAGAAAGTCATTATTCTAGTTCTTTAAGAATATCTGAAGCTAATATTACACTGTATGATAACTAGAATTTAAATAAAAACTTAAAAATAAATTAAAAAATAAATAAAGGATTCCTTTATCTTATTTTATGTATTCTGCTACTAAAATTATAACACATTTTCATATTAGGAAATCATTCATAAGCTTACCACCCAGTGAGAGCTTCTGTTAATCATTTGTGTACTTTTCATCCGGTATTTATTTCACTGAACCAATCCATGTATCCATTTCTCTGTCTCCCTCTCTCTTAGTAAAATCTGTACCCACCTTCTTTCTATAATTTTCATGTTGCCTTACATCAACACTGGTCTTTCTTTTTTATTTTTTGGATGTTCTTAAGTATTGTTCAAATATATGAGTTTAAATTTGGAATAGTGGTCTCCTTAGAAGAATCATAATTAAGTCAGTCAATTCTTTTATTTGGACATTCAGATTATTTCTGTGTGTGAATTTTGATGTAACAAAAATCAGCATGTATTAAGCAATTACTCTGAGATAAATGTGATTTTATTAGCACACTAAAACAATTCATGACGTAAATACAAGTCTCGTTGTGCAGAGAAGTTTTAAGGGAATTTCAGAAGATAAATTACTTCCTCAAGATCATACTGCTGGCAAATGCAGGAATCTGAGTTTGATCCAAAATCAAAATCCACGTTCTTAACCATGCTATAATGCCACCCCATGGATATTTTTCTGTTTTGAATATTTTCAAGTCCTTTGCCTACTTTTTAACCGATATGATAATCTTGCTATTCACTCATTAAGAATACTGTAGATTGCATACTTCTTTTCTCTTTAGTTTTCCATGACATCTTTTTGTGCAGTAAACCCAGAGCACATTGACTAGATTTATAATTTGTCAATATTTTGATGATAACTGTGAGTACAGTTTAATATCAGCAAAGCCAGATTGTCCCCCTGGTTTTTTTCCAATACCTTTGGCTATTTAGATGAATTTGAGGTTTATTTTGTCAAATCACTTCCAATGGGGAATTGCATTAGCTCTAGCAGTTAACTGGAGAACAATGAGTATACATTTCTTCAACCAGCCCCTGGATTTTGATAGAATTCCTACTATGTGCCACGCACTGCTCTCTGAACCTTCTCTCCAACAATGAACAATACAGACCAAAATCCCAGCCACCCATCACAGACCTTGCGTTCTTGTTGGGAGATACTGAAAATAAACCAGCAAATAGCTAAAATATCTGGGTTGTCGTCGAGAGGCAGTGAGTGTTTGGGGCGGGTGTGTGGCACCTGGGGTGTAGGGTGCTGCCTCTGGAATACCGAATATACACTTTTTCAGGTCTCCTTTTGACTCTTATGAAATCTATGTATCTTTCTACAGACGTTTGGCATTATGTTCTTAGATGTTTTCATTGTTATTAAAAAATAGGATCTTTCTTATGTTATCATAGCTCATCTAAAAATCTACTTGTTCATTTAAATGTATTTTCTTTCTGCCTGTTTTACTGCTTGCTCTTACCTAACTGTAAGTCCGTTTATTCTCCAAGTGTTAAAATTGTTCTATTATGTCATCTGGAGATAATATTTTTACTTCTCTGTTCTGATGAGTATACTTATTTTTAGGTTTCTTGTCTTCTGCTACTGTCTAGATTCTAGACTCTAGAAAAAGAAGTTGACAAACTATTGCCCAGGGCCAAATCCAGTCTTCAATCTGTTTTTGTAAAATGTTTTGTTAGAATATGGCCACACCCATTTGTCTAAAAATTATGTATCTGTGCAGTGCTAGATTGGCAGAGTTGAATACTTGTGATATAGACCATGTCTGTGTAGACATACCTACCCGTGCTCTGGAATACTATCAGAATATTATCTAGAACTAATTTCAAATATGTATTAGAATCACCTGCAGGGCTTGTTAACAAAGTGCTGCCCCCGCCCATACTCTCCCTTATATATATGACACGGATATTTATTTTTCATTTTTGTATTTATGCATTGAACTGCATTGGCAAGAAAATCCTAATGCCGTTTTTATAGTATAATTCTCAAGTGAAAATATTGGGTCTCTGCTGTCTTCATTGTATGAAGTGGGAAATTTTGAATGTTTTACTGTGTTCTGATCCAGGTTACATAATATAGAAACTACAGTTCCTTTGAATAGCTTATGAAATTTCAACTACAAATACATCTGCACCCTGATTTTGAATTGAAAGCAATCCTTTAGAACTTTAAAAATGAACCTAAGTTTATAGATCTCTTTAATTTTTTCCCTACTTGGTATCGGGGTCAATTTTGTTCATCTAAAATTTCCCCCGATGACCATCTATTTTACATAGGGTATTTACTGTTAATTACTGATGACTTACAAACGTTTCCTCCTATTTTAACCCAAATTGCGTATGTATGTATTTCTTATCTTTGCAATTTTATTGGACATGCCATAAGGTTGTCTATTTGTTGGCATTGTGGGTTTATTAGCTCCCTTTTCTCTTGCAAAGAACTAGCACTTATTTTTCCTAATGCATTATTTTTTACATCTGCTTTATTTCTCCATGTTTCTTCATTGTTTATGTATTTTCATGGAGCATCTTTAAATTGACAATATTTGAGTACATTTTAAGAAGGATCTGATTTATTGGCTTTTCCTGGGATTCAGCCATAACTCACAAAGATTTACAGCATGTGCTTTTAATCAATTTACACCAAGAATGCTATTTTCATTTTGTAAATATGTACAATCCAGTGGAAATTTGATACTGGCTTTTTTCTTCAAATGTTACTATTATTTATAGAATGGCGACTATAACCTTACATATTTAATGGAAGTTATATGTTTTGTTTTTTCAATACGTAGCCAATGTATCGCACCATTTTAAAGTACTTTTACACTGAACCAATTCATGTTTAAACACTCTGCATGCTGGAATGTATTAATTCCACAAGAATTGTCTGAATTTTGAAACTTCATAGTATTGTCCCTAAAGTTGAAATAGACACTGTTTCATCCAGAATGAAGCGGTAGAAATCATTTGTCTGTTTTTGCTAGTGTTTCAAAGAGTATATTGGCTAATAAACAATGCCCCAAACTGGGAGAGAAATGTGGTTTTCCCTTTCCTTTATTTCCTCTCTATTGTTTTTCTACTTCGGTTTGACAATTGCCACCGTTATCGTTGTTATTAGTCTTTAACTTTTACTTCTTTAGGTTACCAGGGAAATTAGGGGCGATATGAAAACAAATGTCTTCTTTAATGAGAACAAGTCAATTTGCAGCAAACTTTCATTATGAAGCCCATTTTCTGTGTCCCATTTGAAGCTAATGGCCATGTTCTAGTACTCGAGGAAGCACAAGTTTAGTTTGTGGCACAAATACATCTGCTCTTGGGTTCTTCTGCACTTGTCCCTTATTCTTAGTGGAACAAAAACATTACCGGGGCACCTGGGTGGCTCAGTCAGTTAAGCGTCTGACTTCAGCTCAGGTCATGATCACACAGTTTGTGGGTTCGAGCTCCGCGTTGCGCTCTGTGCTGACAGCTCAGAGCCTGGAGCCTGCTTCAGATTCTGTGTCTCCCTCTCTCTTACCCTTCCCTGCTCATGCTGTCTCTTTAAAACAAACAAACAAACAAACAAAAACATTACCGAAACCCCATGAAGGAACATGATGTGTAACTATTGACTCCTTAGCATTTGCTTAAATCATCTTATTTTGTATAGGCAAATGTGTACTTCCTAAGTTACTCCCTTTTATGATGTTCCCAAGTGAGGCTGTTTATACTGTGAAGTCATTTGAATTTGAGGGAACTCCTTGTTACCAGCTCAGGCAGAAGAGGAGGAGGAGGAAGTTATCCCTCATCCCTAAACTGTGGCTCATCAGTAACCATTGAGACTGAACGTTATTGAGAGCAAATGTATACTTCAGGGGGAATATGTGTTGGGGCATCTCAGAATTCGATCAAGTTATTATTTTGGAACTCGTCAAATGTATTTAGCTTCCATACTCCACTGACCTGAAGGTTCCTTGGCCTGTTGCTTTCTTGTTACATTGCAGAAATTGATACTAAAACCCAGCAACTCTTAAAAGATTGCAACCGTCTGCTGTTTGAATCAAATGCTGCCTATATTAAGAGTTACATCCCAACAGTATCAGTTCATGCAGTATTTCCTATGCACGGTGTATTGAAGTGTATTCTGTAACGATTTGGAAACAAAACAATTCTTCCCATAGTACATCCCCACTTACATAAACAAAGGTAGCCCCTGGTTAAAACACCAAACAGACTCAATTGTTAGCCTGCTAGCACGTTTAAGCCTATAAGCATCTAACTTCTATTACTGACCTTTGCACTGCAACATAGTATCTGCCCTTCTATGAACTTAATATTTTAGCAAAACCTGGCCAGTTTATTTATATATGTATACAACATCATATTTTAGTACTTCTTTAAATTAAAACTACCATTACTTGGCACATATAGCTATTAATGATAGAGCTGAAGACAAGGAAACCGCACAAATATTACAGACTTTGAGCTAGGTCTCGGTGCCCACCAAAGTCTCTGAGTAAAGGTACCTCTCCTCGGTAAAAGTGAATGTTAAAAAAAACATATACTGGGTCCAAATTAAGATTTTCTTGGCCACTTGATGAGAAGGACATGTAGGGACTCTTGGGTGCCTCAGGGGTTGAGCGTCTGACTTCGGCTCAGGTCATGATCTCTCAGTTCATGAGTTTGAGCTCCACGTTGAGCTCCGTGCTGACAGCTTGAAGCCTGGAGCCTGCTTCTTTGGATTCTGTGTCTCCCTCTCCTTCTGCCCCTCCCCTGCTCTCTCTCTCTCTCAAAAATAAATAAGCATTAAAAAAAAATTTTAAAGAGAGAAGGACATGTAGAGAATGCTGTTTAAGCCCACGGAGACTCACCTACCATCACCAGTAGTGGAGAAGCACCGATTCAATGGAATCCTCCGAGTGTTGTAAGAAAGAAAAGAGCACAAGAGATTGATTGGCACATTCCTCTGCCAGAGAGAAAAAAATTGCGTGCACAAAGCTGGATCACATGGTTACTAGTTAAGCAGTAGCGGATTAGCATTGGGAAGAGGTTGATTATGACCAATGATAATGCCCCTCAGGAGAATTAAAAGAACATGTCCACAGGTAGCACCTGCTTTCCTTCTCTTATTTGAAACAGGCACTTGCAGGTTTGAGGATAGCAATGAAATAAACATTGGCATCATAGTTTCTACCACAGAGAAAATAAAGACATGTAATGAACAAATTCCTATTATAGCAGGAAGATTATGGCAGCAAGAAGTGGTCATAAGGGACATGTTTGCTTTGGTCTTCCAGATCATGTCTGCTCTCCCCCTTCTAATAAGGACATTCTAGTTTCCTTTGGGGCATCACTGTTCAACCCTCAGTCCATGTGGAATACGAAGGGCTAAACCCAGTCTTGGCTCCAGAAATAACCATGTGATCTAAACCTGGACCATCAAAAGCATCACACACTGACACTCCCCATCACACACTCTGCTCTGGTGTAGTCTATACTGGTAAAAAGATTGGCTCACCTGGAATACTACTAGCACAATCAGTAAAAGGGGCTCTTTCTCCGTGAGGATCAATGAGACAGCAACCGGGGATAGCCAGCTCTAGGCATCTGTACCTGCCAGATCACCACACCGAGAGGACTGTGTGTGACCAAACTGAACATGGAAGAGAGCACAGCTGAGAGCTGGAGCGATTGATTCCTGCTATGTCGTTCCAGCCCCTGCCCTGCCGAGGCTTCTACCACTGGCTTCCCAACTACAGAAGCCAAAACTCCCTTCCTTCGCTTATGCTGCTTTGAGTTGGATTTTGTTACCTGAAGGCAAAATACTCCTGAGTAATTCAGAATACTGACCAAAGGTTGAAAAGTTCCTGGTATACTTAGTAATACTTCTGCCATCTCCACACAGACTTCAAGGATTCACTGGATTGAGCTGTGCCGTCACTCTCTTTCTCATGCATTTCTTATTTCTTTTTTAAGTTAATCCATCAATTTACTTTTTTTTAGAAGCCAGGTAATCACATGCTATGTTTTGGGCCCTGAAAACGTGGTTTAATGAGACATGAGTTTGCCCCCCTGTGCCGGAGGCCGGCTCCGGCAGGTCCAGGGGTCCCTGAAGGATGGACGGTGTCAGCAAGAGAGAGAGAATAAGAGAGCCCCGAGGTCCTTTCTGATCACCAGGCAGGCATCTCTGTCCTGTCAGGTTTGGTGTCTTTATTTAAAGGTTCAGCAACAACATGAAGTCAGAGAAAGGAATTTCTACAGTGGGAGGCCTTTTGTGATAACAATTGCAGAATTATCTCAGTCATAGTGAATTTACAACCAAGGAATTAACAGGATGCTCTTAGTGAAAAACAGGATAACATATAGGTTAAATTGTATATAGATAAGCTAGGAGTCATTCTGTTTGCATCTCAAGAGGATGAATGTTTCTGAATTGGTTTGTGTGTGGAAGCCATCATGGGGGCCCTAAATGTGTCAGTCTTCGCACCTGGGTTTATGTTTTAGCTACTCTTATCTATCCTCATCCCAGCTGCCAGTGTAAGGGAGGGTGTTTGTGGGATGTAGGCCTTGAGGAAGGGACTGCTATGCTTCACCAATTAGCAAAGATATATGTAGTAACTTATGTTCTGCCCTTATCTGTACCTTAATTTTAAATGGGCTTTTTGTCTCGGGGCCAGGCTCAATTGTAACTCTTGTGTTCTTAACCCTCTTTATTATCTACGTCTTGGATCTGCAAGGCCCATAGGAAGAGCCTTTTGACAATCATCCACAGAGCTTTCATCTAAAACCTCTTTTGTAAAGGCAGGAATATACTTTTCCTTATGAGGTATCTGTGTTCAGAATATGGGTCTGATATGGAATATTGTGGGGCCTGGTCAATACCAGCAGGCTCATTTCCAACATGAGCCAGTAGTAGCAGAAGGAGATACCAGTTTTCATTTCTCATGGCAGGGGCTGTGCAAACACTGCCATTTCCTTGCTGTGACTGTCATCCAGAGAGGCCGGTGCAGCTCCTGGCACCCCTGCAGTTCAAAATTTAGTGAGAAAATAGAAATATAAACACGTAATTAGGAAAGGAGAGGGGTAAACAAGATACTCTAAGAGTGTTGCAAGAATGAGTGTCTATGCCCAGAAGAGTAGACAAGGCTTTGTTGACATGAGCGTGATGGAGAGTAACAGAAGGTTCTCCCTGGTGAAGAAGGGTTTCAGAGTGTTCTAGAGAAAGAAGGCAGCAGATGCAAGAGACTGGGAAGGAGAGAGAAGTCATGAGAGTGGTGTGGTGGGGGATGGGAATAGTGCAGAGGAACTGAAGTATAGGGTATGATGGGCAATGCCCAGCTAAGAAGGTGGACAGCTCTGATCTTTCCTCTCTCAAAAATCTCTGTGCCAATTTCTACTTTGTGCCTTAGATCACTTCATTTTTCCAGGTGAATTTCTCACTTGTTTTTCATCACATGGCCGTGTCCTCCCTTCCATTCAAGGCCCACCTCTGATCCTGCTTAAGCCAGTGATGATTCTCTAGTCCTGTACTGTTCTCTCTCTCAGATGAATTCCTTCCTAGCTCCTCATCCACAGGCCCATGCAGGTTGAGAAAGGCACTGGTCACCACCAGTGGGGGAGGTACCTGCTGTGACAATGACAAGCGATGAGCCAGCCTCTCTTCCTGATGCCCTGAGACTAGCATTGAAATAGGCACAGTCAGGAATGCACTTTCCACAGCCAGTCTTGGAGTTGGTCTAACATAGTAAAAGGGAGCCCTTGGACAACTGAAAACTGGACAGGGGCAGAAGAGTTTCACCCACATACTGATGTGGATCTTAACAATGTTCTTCTTGTCAGAGAGAGTATTACAGAACAAATGAAATATTTAAATACTATATTATGTATTTGCATATTTATGTATTTTTGAGATACATGCATTTAAATAACACTGTATACCTTTTTATATCTGTATAATGTTATATGCATAAGATGTCCATGCTCTGATAGATTTTCAAGGGAAATTTTTGGCTATATACCATCTGTTCCTTATGCTTTTATTATACAGGGAACTTTCTATTGAAATTAGGGGATTCAAGAGAGTCTGCAATTATGGGTCAATGACAAGAATCCATTATTGGATAGCCCAGTGCTGTCCAATAAAATATTCTTTTATTAAGGAAATGTTCCATGTTCATGCTGTCCATTGTGATACCTTCTAGACATAGATGTCTACTGAGCACTTAAAATGTGGCTAATATGATTGAGAGACTAAATTTTCACTTTCCATTAATGAATTTAAATTTAATGAATTCTATATAAATTTAAATAGCCACATGCATTTAGTGACTACTATACCACACAGAATTTGATGATGTTATTGAGGGTGAATAAAAACAGAGGCTTCAAGTAGCCTTCTGTCCAATTCACATTATTGGAATGTGTGTGTCGAGACAGATGTCACCAGGTAAAATTTCCTTAAGAGTATGGATTAGTTAGGATCCTCCAGAGAGACAGAACCAATAAGATGTATATGAAAAAGATCTATCATAAAGAATAGCCTCACACAATTATGGAGGCTGAATAGTCCCAAGATCTGCAGTCAGCAAGCTAGAGACTCAGAAGTGCTGGTGTGTAGTTCCAGACTGAGTCCAAAGGCCTGAGCAGCAGAAAAGCTGATGGTGTGAATTCTAGTCAAAAGGCCAGCTGGTAGGAGATCCAAGAAAAGCTGATGTTTCAGGGGAATCTGAAGGCTGGGGAAGACCTAGCCTGACCTAGTTCAGTAGTCAGGCAGAAAGACTTACTCAGTGTTTGTGTTCTTTACAGGTCTTCAAGTGAGTGCATGGGGCCCGCTCATGTTAGGAAGGGCAATTTGGTTTACTCATTTCATTGATTAGCATGTAAATCTCGTCCAGGAACACTGTCTCAAATTCATCCACAGAATAATGTTTGGCCAAACAAAAATAATGTTCACATCTTGCAGCCCAGTCAACTTGACACATAAAATTATCCACTACAGAATATTTCTTTTTTCTTTTCTTTTCTTTTTTTTTGAGAGAGAAAGAGAGAATCTCAAGCAGGCTCCATGCTCAGCATGGAGGCTTGAAGGGGGGCTCAATCCCACAACCCTGGAATCATGACCTTAGCTGAAATCGAGAGTTGGACACCTAAGGGACTGAGCCACACAGTTGTTTCTCCACTACAGAATATTTCTAATTTAACCTTAAGAGACAGATTACTTTGTGAAAATCAGGCAACAGCCAAAACAGTGACTTAAAACATATTTTCAACTTTCTGGTCCTATAAATAGAAAGGAGGGTAGAGAAATTACTTACAGGTCAAATTAGGCTTTCTAATCAATCAAGTTTTCTGGTCTTTCCATCTCTTACTTTATTGACCCTTCATCCACCCACTCCCTATTTTGTTGATCTGAAAAACTAGCTAAGCACTTGTACATTTGTACCACTCAGAAACAAAATATTTCCCCAGAGATTTTATTGTTCACTATTGTGTATGTGTGTGCACACGCGCACGCACTGGTAATTGAAGATAACAGCAATTTACATTTATTGTCTCAACACCATTAAGTGTGAGTAGTGGGAGAGAATCATTGTTAATTCATGGCAAATTATCTTAAAAATCTATTTTGCCCGTCACTACCACTGTCAGCATCCCCATGGAATGCAATTGCTTCTTATAAAACTCTCTGTCTTACCGGTTTCCATTCCTATCAAGCCACATAGACCCTCTTCAGGACCAGGTCACTCCTTTGTTTTTCCTCTGCCTGTGACACAGTTTATGGGAGAGTGCATGTGACCCCCAGTACTGGCCGATCAAATGTCTCTCCATTAAGTTTCATTTATTTGTTTATGGATGAGTATTTAACCCAGGACTGGTCAGATTGTGAGGCATGCCTTCTGGTAAAGGTTTACTTGCTTTTTAAAATTACATAGAAATGCACTTGCCCTCTTTTTAGCTAGGATTGTTATATTTGTATACTTCCAGAACTTCTTGTTGGAGGAAACCATCAGGAGCACATGAGTGCTGTTTGACCCAAAAGTTGGACCCAGCAAAATGGATACTTTTGACCTCTCTCCTGTCATTACGGTGGGCATTTTGCTTATCATCCCCACAGTGGGAACCAATTTCAAAGACATAGTCTTGAGGGAATAAAGTGTTGTGTTCATATGTGTGTGTGTGTGTGTGTGTGTGTGTGTATACACATTTAAGATTCTGGCAGACAGGTATAGAATTCTACTAGTCTTGCAGATGCCCAAGACAAGCCTTGTAACAATGTTCCCATGCTTATTAAAACTGCTACCTACTAATCTGCAGTGACCTGCCATCTTTCTTTGGTCTTCCCTTGCCCTCTGTGTTTGGGACCAGTTTACAAAACAAAGCTTCTGCCACCATCTCACCCCCAGATGGAGACTGAAGCCAGAAGCCACACAGAAGAAGGAAATACAACACGAATCACAAAGAAGCAGTGCCGGAACCTTGATGCATGCCAAAGTCTACCCTATCTTTAGTCTTGTTCTGAGATTGTCAATACCTGAGAAGCATCTGAAAATTTACTTTTCTTGCAAGTCAGTGAGTTAGCCTTCCAGTTCCATGGACAATGGCAGAAGCCATGAGACTCCTAAGTAACAAAGGATGGTTTAGTTCTTAAAACAATGATGGCAGCCAAGATATCAGCATGGAGTCTGGTTCTCTGACCCCCCAAAACCCACAGGATGCCATGAAGAAGGCTGGGAGATACCTATCATTTTTCTAAAATCTTTTAAAAGTTTATTTATTTATTTTGAGAGAGACAGAGAGTGCTGGGAGCCGCACCGGCCTCGCTGGATGACAGTCACAGCGAGGAAATGGCAGCGTTGGCACAGCCCCTGCCATTAGAAACAAAACTAGTATCTCCTTCTGCTACTACTGACTCACATTGGAAATGAGCCTGCTATTACTGACCAGGCCTCACAATATTCCAGATCAGACTGATATTCCCCATACAGGTGCCTCATAAAGAAAAGCATATTCCTGCCTTTTCAAAAGAGATTTCAGATGAAAGCATTGTGGATGATCCTCAAAAGGCTCTTTGTATGGGCCTTGCAGATCCAAGACTTAGATAATAAAGGGTGATAAGAACACAAGAGTTACAATTGAGCCTGGCCCTGAGACAAAGAGCCTAATTTAGAGTTAAGGGCAGATATCCAGCCCCCACCCAATTGTTTCTGCTTGGAGCACTTGCCCCCCAAGGGATTTGTGAGCAGTATTCGGAGTGACTTATTCTGGCCTTAAATATGCTGATTGCGTCAATGAAGGAACCTATTGTAGGAACTTCTTTTGTGATTATGGGAGCAAACATTGTGTTTCTTGAAAGACCTGTTTTTCTTAATACTTCTCCTTAAACAAACAAACTATTGACCCTTGCTCAAAAGAACTAACTTCACCCTTTTTATGCTAAAAACATTGTCTTGTATGCTAAAGACACCTTCTTTCCCCAAAGGATAAGCATCTAAATCACCTACCTCAATCACTATTGATAAAGGCTATGCATGAGTCTTCTACAAAGCTATGTTCTAGGAAATCCTTACATATCAAAGAAATTCGTCATCAGAAATCATTGTCTAAGGCAAATGCCACTTCTGTGCCATGCCCCAAACACTTAATTATAAAATAAAGTTNGACCTGGCAAGAGAGAGAGTATGAGCAGAGAAGGGGCAGAGAGAGGGAGAATCTCAAGCAGGTTTCACACTGTTAGCATAGAGTCTGATATGGGACTTGAATTCATGAAACTGTGAGATCATGACTGGCCAAAACTAAGAGGCAGACACTTAACCAACTGAGTCACCCAGACACCCCTGAGAGACACCTGTTCTCACAATGCATTGTGTTACAGGAGAGAAAGCACAAGCTTAGAGAACCTGAATCTTTACAATGGGCAGAAGCAGGCCTTCTCTCTGTTCATGGAGATATTACTCTTATTATACTCTCCACTAAACTGGCTGGTTGTTGACTTTGGAGAGAGATGATATCTATCTTCTAAGGTTATTCACCATACAAACATTCTTGAAAAGTTAGGCTGAGAGAAATAGAGGCAGTGCCTCTGCTCACAAAATGTGCAGAAACAAAAGAGATCCATTGAGAATTGTCTTTCAATGAAGAATAAGACTAGTATTGATTTAGGCCAGTTTGGGTTGGTACTTTCTGGTAGAAGATAGCTAACAAAATCATCCTTACTACTGTACAGAGGAGGGATAAACAGATCAGTATTTTGGGGATGGATATACTGTTGAGCACCTATTCCAAATGTACCAGGTGTGCTGTGTGAATGAGATCACTTTTGAGCAGGGAAGGCAGATGTTTTCTTGTCTTGTGTAGGGTCTCAGTAATGCATCTCACCCACTGATTTTACTCTGACTGCCAGGTCAAATCCAGCATTTCCCTTCTCAAATCAGACCTTGGGCTAATATGTGAGAAGAGAATACGAAAAGAGGGAAAGGGAGTTGATTTCTACGTATGATCTTCAGAGCTTGAGGGATGGAGATCAAAATGAAGAGATCTCCATCCAATCCATGGTAGATTCCATCTCTAATTTAATTGCTAAAGTGAGTTTTTGTCTTCCAAAGAGTCTCAATCAATAGTGAGTGTTTATATCCATAAAGCTGTCCTTCCAAACTGGTTTTCCTTAGAGTCAGACTTCTTATATATCCATAGGAAATGAACTGAAGCTCTGAACAACCTAATTCCTTGTAAAAGTTATGTTGCTAAATAAGTTGTCAAGAAATTGTAGCAATGCATCGATATAAATATGATTATCCTGGGAAAACATTTTGTGAGAACTACAACCACCCAATTCAAAAACAGTTCTAGTTTTTCTTGGTTCAGAAAAAAAGGACCCTGTGGGTTTCATTACTATTTCATTACTGAAATTCATTACTTACATTCAATGGATAAAAACTTACATATGAAGAACATGTTAATTTTTAATGATGAGGACACCTAAGTTTACTGAAAAGAATATGGACATTTGAATGCCAAAGAGCCGAACATACATGTGTTGTGGTTTACATTTCTCTAGTAAGGAAAAGAGCTTCTACCTGGCTAGACAAAAAACTCGAAATGGGGAAAATAAAAGTTATATCTAGTTATAACTAGTTGATCCCAACTTTGTCAGATATTTCTATGTAAAAATCAAATGGGGTGGGGGGCTTTAAGCTGATTTGTATTCATTCACTCAACTAACAGATTTTTTTAAAGAACTTTTAAAAATAACGTTAGTAACTTTCTTTATCATTGTTAGAATGTTTATTTATTTTGAGAAAGAGAGAGAGACAGACAGACAGAGAACATGAGTGGGGGAGATGGGCAGAGGGAGAGAGAGAATCATAAGCAGGCTCCATGCTCAGTGTGTGGCCTGACATGGGGTTCCAAACCACGACCCTGAGATCATGACCTGAGCTGAAATCAAGAGTTGGATGCTCAAGTGACTGAGCCACTCAGGTGCTCCAACAATTTTTTTTCAAAGAGATAGAGCAGGGGAGGGGCAGAGAGGGAGGGCAGAGAGAGAGAATCTTAAATAGGCTTCATAGCCAGTGAAGAGCCCAATGTGGGGCCAATCTCATGACCCTGAGATCATGACCTCAGCTGAAATCCAGAGTCTGACACTTAAACTACTAAGCCACTCAGGTGCCTCCGTAGTTTTTTTTCTTTAAGCAAATGACTCTCTTTCGTTCCCAGAAGTGAATAAAACAAGGAAATCCCTGTTCTCACAGAACTTACATTCTGAAGATGATCATCCAGACTGTCAATCAACTTCATACTTTTGATGCACCCATTTAAAAGAAAATGACCTCAGTGACTTGGTTAAAGAAACATCATGGCAATAACTTGAAACAGAAGATGTTGATTTGTTTCATTTCCTCTGCTTCTTTGACTACCTGACATAAAAAACAAATAAACACACAAAGAAGACAGCTGAAAACATAAACACTCAGTTCTCTCAAACTCCTTAAATCTTCTTTTCTCACTCTGAAATTGATACTGCCTACCTGACTCCCCAGATTCACACCAAGTTGCAAAGGAAGAAACTTGATGTTTTGAGTTTTGCCTTGGCAGGGAAGATAGTGCCCTCCCCTGCCTTAACCAGGCTTGTTAATTGTCCTGCCTCTGATGTTAGAGAGCAACAAACAAGTCCTGGTCTGTCTAGGAAATCTGGCAGAATGTTGAAGTTGAGAACATCTTACAGGCTCAGCTCTAGTATTAAGGAAGGACAAACAGAGGTGTATTTGGGACTTGCTTAAGCAGGAGAAGGTAAAGACCACCCTCTAGTTTATGGAGGTATGTCCAGATTGCCCGTGGGCTTGCAGATAGACCATAGATGTCACAGGGGAGTATTTTGTATTTTGTCATCTCCCCAAAGAAGCTGATGAGAGGGACCCCCCTCCCCATAGAGGCTGTGAGTTAGACTTAGGGGAAGTGGCCAGACCTCCCCTAGTATCAGCCATCTGTTACAAAGAAGCCCATTTGAGTACAGAAGACCATCTTCATCTGTCAAAATACAGAAGTATCAGCCATCAGAGATAAAGAAAAAGCCACTATCAGGACATGAAGAGCTACACCAGCCAACATCAGAGACCATCTTGAGAACTCTAATAGTGGACACAGTCAAAGTCGAGCTATGTGGATCCAAACACAGAGCCTCTCTACCCTGAGATACGTACAATTACACAAGCTGATAGTCAGTCCCTCCTTTACTTTCTAGAAGAGGGTCTTATGCAAGTAATGTTTATTTACAAGCTGGACCAGAAGAACAAGGAAAGAGAAACCACCAATGGAGAGGAAGTGGCAAAGTGCTAGAGATACAGTAACATAATCTGATCTCTGGAACTATTCAGTTCTATAGAGTTTGCCAGAATGGTCTAGAATAAATTGTCATTAGATATACTTGGAAGTGACGTACCACAGCCAATTAGGCGACCATAATTCTTTCTGATAAACCCTACCCCATGCAACATCACCCATTTATGGCTCTGTGGGCTTTCTGGAAGGGCTCTGCATGCCAAGGGCCTGGTTCTTCCACATGTGAGAAGAGGCAGTGGCTACATGGGGTCCACTCTTTCCATGTCCTTCCTAAGAGGACACAAAGACAAGCCAAACCACATGTTTGTATTTAAAATTTCTGCTTGCATCACATCCACTCCCTGTCCAAAGGTCACATGGCCAAACCAAAGTCATTGAGATAGGGGAGTACTCTACCTCAATGGAAGTGTGGGGACTGAATAATTGCTGACCAAGAATCTATTCGTGGTAAATAGGAGACTATGAGAGGTGGAGACCATTCAGAACACAATCCCTCCAAGTTTAATTATTAAATACAATGATGTTTATTTGTGTTCCTACCTGATTCACATGTCTTACATCTAACTTGCAATTTATGAGAATTTACTATGTCATGCTTTACCTGATAGTCTGGTGGCTCTCTAATTTCTACTTCTTAGGGAGAATTTTGTTGTATAGCACAGATTCATTGGAACACTGTTTTATCTTAATTAGGAAGAATGTTGCTGTCAATGGATGTGAGGGAAAAAAGGCTAATGAAACACTCCTAGAATGTAAACTATAGCCCTGCTCATGAGTGGTATGCTAAAGTGCTGTTTAAATTTTCTTTTTATTTTTAAAAAAATTTTTAATGTTTATTTATTTTTGAGAGAGAGACAAAATGCAAGTGGGAGAGGGGCAGAGAGAGAGGGGGACACAGAATCCAAAGCAGGCTTCAGGCTCTGAACTGTCAGCACAGAGCCTGACACAGGGCTGGAACTCACGAGCTACGAGATCATGACCTGAGCCAAAGTCCGACGCTTAATCTACTGAGCCACCCAAGCACCCCCAAATTTTCATTTTACTTTAGAGGTAAACCAGTAATAATGGTAAAGTCATCATTGTGACAGCGTGAGAATTCTACTGATACACAAATAATGTAAGAAGTGACTTAAAAATCTACCATTTTTTTCTAATGCTCTCCCCAAAGTGGTAACCAATGCCTTCAAATTTTGTGGTCTTCATTTGGCAAAGAACATACATTTCCTTTTTTATTTTAAAATATCTTAGTGAACTTATGCTCAGAAGTTTACTGATGAAAAAATTACAGGTCAGAACTGCTTGCTAAATATACTTCCACCTCAGAACAGGCCAGGGATCTTTCACACACAATTTTGGTGGAGCATTTCAGCAAAGCCAGGTGTCTAAAACCACTAATGAAAGAATCATTGATTCGCAGAGCTCCGAATTATATCCTCCTGCTGGATCCAAGTGTGGGAGTTGTCAGAAAACCATGTGGAAAGGATCAGTCTGGCTTCCTTCTCTCTGTGTGCCAGCAGCTGAGGTAGGGATCGAAGATGCGTGACATGTAGCTCACAAAATTTCCTCAGGATCTGCAAGCTGAAATCTCTTGGAATCTGTCACAAGCCAAAGCACAAATGTTTTGGGAAGTGGTTTTATTGTGAAATTTTTGTTTTGTTTTGTTTAGCAAAAAAAATAAATAAATAAAACCAGTAAATATGATTACGACCATGGATTTAGGCTCATTCATGTCTGGAGTCCCTTGCCGATTCTGCCATTCACATGATGGTGTGACACTTTACAACAGAGCTCCTTGTGTGTACAACTCGGATGGTCCATAGCTACCCTTCAGAGTTGTTTGAGATTTGAACAGATGCACCTAAAATATTTCACACAGGTCTTGGCACGTTATAAATGCTCAATATATTATAACCATTATTGGTAGATGGCCATTCCCCCATTAATTTGGTAATAAATCTCTCCCCAAACTCGGATTCATTAGCGTTGCAATTGTAAGATTGGGCACGTGGGGATTTTGATGGGCAAGCCTTGTGAAAATGCATCATTAAGCATTTTTATGGTATGTTTGAATTGTAACAGAGCCAATTCTACCCCTGAGTACAGACAACCTTGCTTTATCCTTGAAGGTGATTTTGGCATGCATATTTATTTCAACTCCTCTCGGTCTACAGGGCTCTGTGTCTTTGATAGAATGTGTAACAGAAGTTGTTAGGCTGCCACACAGGCTGCAAACTCATTGTTATACCTAAACTTTCTGGAAGCTACTTGCATCCCTGGTTTGCAAGGCATGGACACGGGCCACCCAGAATAAAAACATAGTCCTTATGTGCCCATCACCTCTCCCCAACTTCCCAGAAGAGAGAAATAGGAAGTGAGACTAGCACGTGCATTTTCTTCCAAAGAAAATTAGATTGATCTGAAATAGTTTACGTTTAATAGGTTATCACTAGAGGTAAGTGGGAATTTAAAGCTCCCTATTGCCCACAGGAGTGGCTCTTAAAGAACATGTGAATACTCAATTAAACTGAAAGCTATTTTGTTTTCTTGTTCTTTTACTCAGCAGACAATCACAAAGCTTTTATAAGGCTTGTGCCCATTTGTACCCATGATCCATTTAAGAAGCATGTGTGTGTGTGTGTGTGTGTGTGTGTGTGGTCTCCTTTATCTATTTCACCCATTCCTCACCCACCTCCCATCTTTACAAGATCATTGACACTCTTTGGGAACCACTGAGTTACTGAGTATATCCCCAGAAAATGCTGGTATCTTACCCTTCCCTCCATCTTCAACCACATATGTAGATATGACTTACTCTGATGCCTCCGTAACTGCCTGGGCTACCCTTCCCCCAGACAAGCTAGAGTCTCTCCCAGTTTTACTTCTTTGTGTTCAGTGCCTATTTTGCTGGAGATGATATTTTAAGCACAGTAAAGATGATGATACCTCTTTATCAGCTAAGTTTTCTCCTGAAGCTTTATACCCTCAATGAAGGTTGTCTGATCATTTTATATGGTCTTCTGACCCCTGGTATCCCCCAAGGTAATGTTATGACAGCACTTTTCCAAACTTTATTGCCCCCATCAGCTTTCTGAGGTCAGTCTCACTCTGGACTCCCAACTTCAAGCTCAGTAGGAGGCACATGGTTAGTGTCCATTAAACATCCCATGTATCATGGAATAAATTAAGAAAGGGAATTAACAAAATAATGTAAACTACAAAATATTTTGTCTAGTGTTCTCCTTGGGGCATAGAGATGGACAGGCAGGGCCTAAGGAAGGCCTGATTCAAATCCCTGTCTCTCCTTGTTCTAGCCAAAACTCTAAACAAGCTATAAAACCTAAATATACGCTTTCTTCACCTTTAAATGTGGATTAATTGAAGCCTCTATCCTCATCGAGCTGTTGCATGGATAACATGAGCAAACACTTGGAAATCGCTTAGTGGTCATGGCTCTCCAAAGTGTGCACTGAGGTGTCCTGTGTGCTGACTCAAACTGCAAAGAGAGATTTTTGAGTTTTCAAAGGAAAACAGACATCGCACAAAATACTGGCCTCATAGTTTCCACATCAGATTGCACTACATTACTTTTGATGGTGTTGTATCTTTGCAAAGCAGGGTTTGATAGTGGGTGTGACCAAAAGCAACTCTATTATTTTTTAAAATCTATCTAAGTAATCTCGACACCCAAGGTATGGCTCGAAATCACGACCCTGAGATCAAGAGTCTCATGCTCCTTGGACTGAACCAACCAGGTGCTCCCAAAAAGCAACTCTCATACAGAAACTCGTATGGAACAGAAAAGGAGGGTAGACGTGCTGAAATCAGTCTTAAGTTTGGAGGCATTATGTGATGCCTAACAGCTGCATGTGACACATTAGTAAATAACTGGGTATTTGGGAAGGAAATAAAAATATTATATTGGGGGGTCATCTGGGTGGTACAGTTGATTAAGCATCAGACTCACGACCTCATCTCAGATCAAGATCTCACAGTTTGTAAGCTCAAGCCCCACATGGGGCTTTGTGCTGATGCTGCAAGACCTGCTTGGGAGTCTGTCTCTCCTTCGCTCTGCTCCTCCCCCACTGGTGTGCGCACTCACACTCTTTCTCCCTCTCAAAATAAATAAATAAACCTTAAAAAATTAAAATAAAAAATATACATATATTAGTTTTCACTCAATATCTGTGTATCAATTTTTCAAGTCACTGGTAAGTTGTTCCATGTAACTTACTTGAATATAAATAGTGATTTAGACATTCAGATCTAATAATTTAATAAATGGAACTGTTAGGGTTTTTTTCTTTTTTTTTTTTCTTTCTTTTTTTTTTTTTTTGTGCCTATAGGTGCCCTGAAAAAGTTTCTGAAGGGCTTCTTGACTGAGAAAGTGTGGGGACTTTTACTTAACACAGTGAATTGTCGGAGGCCGGCTCCGGCAGGTTAAGGGGTCCCTGAAGGATGGACGGTGTCAGCAAGAGAGAGAGTGAGAGAGCCCCGAGATTCTTTCTGATCACCAGGCAGGCATCTCTGTCCTGTCGGTTTTGGTGTCTTTATTTATAGGTTAAATGATAACATGACATCAGAAAAAGGAATTTTTACAATGGATAACCTTTGTGATAAGATGCTTTGGAAAGTGTACAGAAGCAGGTTTTACAGAAATATTCTTGCAGAACTATTCCAATTATAGTGAGGTTAAGTAAATCTTATAACTAAAGAATTAACAGGGTATTCTTAGTAAAAGACAGGATACATATTTGTTCTAAGTTAATAACGCTAAGGTTAGGTCATAGGTTAAGTGTATAGATGGGCTAAGAGTCATTCCATCTGGCTCTCAAGAGGATGAATGTTTTTGAGTTGGCTAATAAGTTGTTTGTGCAAACCTATTTGATGCTGAATGTGTGAACACCATGGAGGCCCTAAATGTGTCAGCCTTTTGTTTGTGGGTAATGTTTTAGCTACTGTTATCTATCCTCATCCCAGCCACCTGTAAGGGAAGGTGTTTGCAGAAAGTAGGCCTTGGGGAAGGGACTGCCATACATCACAAGTTAGAAGAAGGTGTAAGTATTAGCTTAAGTTCTGCCCTTATACATTCCTTTCCTCTAAATTAGGCTCTTTGTCTGGGGGCCAGGCTCAATTGTAACTCTTGTGTTCTTAACCCCCAAAGTCTTGGATCTGCAAGGCCCATAAGAAGAGCCTTTTGACAATCATCCACAGAGCTTTCATCTAAAATCTCTTTTGTAAAGGCAGGAATATGCTTTTCCCTATGAGGTATATGTGTTCAGAATATGGGTCTGATATGGAATATTGTGGGGCCTGGTCGATACCAGCAGGCTCATTTCCAACATGAGCCAGTAGTAGCAGAAGGAGATACCAGTTTTCATTTCTCATGGCAGGGGCTGTGCAAACACTGCCATTTCCTTGCTGTGACTGTCATCCAGAGAGGCCGGTGCGGCTCCCAGCAGTGAATGTTCTGACAACTCAGCAAATATTCGCTTTTTCAATGGGACAATATATTGCAATATTAATTTGGCTTTCGTACCTCCTGTATTTTTTCCTCTTCTGCCATTTCCCTCCCATGACTGTATCCCACACGTGGTGGGTTATTACTGTGGGAAAACTACACAGAGGAGCAGAAAGCTTTTATGCAGAGGACTTCCCTGGATGGCTTTGAAGGCCCAAGCTTTATTATGCCAGCTTTCTCAGAGAGAAGAGAGAGATGTGTGCTTTGAGGGAACAAGGTGTGGGGAGGATTGCCCCAATCACAGAACAAAGATGGAAATCTTCAGGTCCCTTGAATAGAATGGTCTACACCTCCCTTGTGCAGGGCTTCAGGGAGGTCAGTATGAGAGCAATCTTTCTGAACCTATTAAAAGCCAACTAGTATTTCTGGGGTTACATGAACCTCAAGAACTAGTGGCTCAGGAGAGTGGAACATGAGTGATTGACCTAGCCCTATCCTCTGTATACTTAAATACTCCATGCATTTTAGAGAGAGATCTCTACAAATCTTTTTTTTTTTTAATGTTTTATTTATTTTTGAGAGAGAGATAGAGACAGTGTGAGCAGGGGAGGGCTAGAGAGAGAGGGAGTTATAGAATCCAGAGATAGGCTCCAGGCTCTGAGCTAGCTGTCAGCACAGAGCCCCATGCAGGGCTCAAACCCACGGAACCGTGAGATCATGACCTGAGCCGAAACCTGAGCCGAAGTCGGACGCCCAACCAACTGAGCCACCCAGGCACCCCTGCAAACCTTTAAGAAACAATGAATATACCACGCAGTAGGCTCATGTTTTATTCCAGGCACTTGGAAAAGACATGCATTTTCTCACACAGAGCTAACAAGACTGCGAGTTCAGGTACCATTATGATGTTCATTTTGAAAACAAAGAAACTGAAGCTCAGAGAAGGTGTGTAACTTGTCCCAGGTCACATAGCCAATTAGTGGTAGAGAGCAGATGCAAACCTCAAAAACGTTGCTCATGCTGAATACTGGTGGGGAACTTTCTCATTTCAAATGGCAAAAACCGAATCCAAACTAATTTAAATTTCAAATACAAAAACAAATTGTCCAAAGTTTGGAGACAGTATATCTGTTCCAACTGGACCCAGTTGTTTGAATGATGCAGTTAACCATCTGGCTTGCGTCTCTGCATTCCTCTGAACTGGTCTTATCTGAGGAATTTACGTCCACAGGGGACAAGGTGGCCACTGGCCACCTCTTGCAGACCTCCAGCAGACTAAGCCCAGCCCCAGAATGAGTCTCATTGTCCTGGCTTTGTCACATGCCTAACACCGAGCCAGTCTCAGGGCAATGAAATATGGTGATTGGCTAATTCCGGGTCACGTGCGCCTCCTCACATGAGGCTGGATTTAACACCACCCGCACCATATGGATTAGAGTGAGGACAAAGCAGTTTCTCCAAATAAGATCAAACAGTATTGGCTGCAAAAAGACAGAAGGGGTCCTGACAGGCTAAGCAAACATCTCCCCTATAAAAAGTATTTACGTCTGTATTTTTTAGCAAGAGAGGACTTTGAGCCCTTACGCCCATTTCAGAGGCCAGTTAAGTCTGTACACTTCTACAATCCTCTGGATTTGGCGCAAGCTGTTGCTTTCCCACTGTGGATCCAACAGTGGATTTCCCACTGTTGCTGACACCTCGTAACGGGCATGTTTTTTTCGTTCTTGCCCGGTGGAAAATAGACGCTAGGAGTTGGTCAAACGTAAACACACCCTTCACTGGGACTGAGGTTCTGTGCAGGGAGGCCAAAACCACATCTTCATCTCGAATTCCGTTCCATTCCCAGGAAGGACGAGACAAAGTCCTTAGGCAACAGGTGGGGGCTAACCTGCTTGTGGTCTAGGTGCTGGCTCGGCAAGGCTGCTTTGATGCGCTGGTAATAACTCCTCTGCGCGGTAGCAAACACCGCTAGGATTCAGTTGCCATGCAACTGCATGGTATTTCTCCATAATACTGCCTTTCCTATGATTACAGCGTGAGCAGCTTTTATAGTCATAATAATACCTTACACTCGTGCCAGGCTTTTTACATAAGAGGATCCCGATAGGGTGAATAGAGGGGCTCTTTATGTAAGTCCTTTCACCAAGCTCTAAAAATACCCGTGCTTCCAATCTAGCTATGTGGCAGCCGTCCTCTTCCAGTTAAAATACACAATAGCTATTCTGGCAGAGGTGATACGGAGGATTACACATCAGATTTCCAATGTGAAAGGCAGTTAGGTGGACGTAATAGAAACATCTCGGCAGAGAATGTCTTGGGCACCACGTCAGGGATGCTCTTCTGCTGACAGCCATTTTGGGGGTGTCTCCGATTTGGGTACCTGGAAAATATTCCATCGTCTCTGCTTTTTGTGTGGAATGAGAGGAGCAACTGACAAATGCATGGGGTCAGACTCTACTGAGTGACTCAGCCGCTCCCAGGCCTGAAACAGCCACTTAGAACAAGCATTGAGAGACACTTTACTGGAGTGCCATTTACCATTTTGTTAGAGAAAATTACTCCATGTTTCTAATGTCCTACTTTTCACCTAGTGAGTAGTTACTCACCCAGCAGGATCCAGCCTGTTATTTTTAATCCCCTAATAAGAAACTTTCAAAACGTCAGGTGTTATTATCAAGGAAACAATATTCTCTCTGAAAACAAACGGGTCATCGAGTCCACAGACAAACATACCCATTAACCTTTTATTTTATTTTATTTTATTTTATTTTATTATTTTATTTTATTTTTTTACATTTCTTTATTTTTGAGAACAGAGTGAGACAGAGTATGAGCAGGGGAGGCACAGAGAGAGAAGGAGACACAGAATCTGAAGAAGGTTCCAGGCTCTGAGGAACAGTTGCGCACAGAGCCTGAGGTGGGGCTCAAACCCACAAACCATGAGATCATGACCTGAGCCAAAGTCGGACACTTAACTGACTCACCAACCCAGGCGCCCCACCCATTAACCTTTTAAAGGAAATGAGCATTTAACACAATAGAGGAAACCAGAACTAAACAGGCTCAGTCTTTAATTAGGTGGCTAAATGTGGGATGAAAAATAATTTGAAAGTAAAAGCTTTATTTGCAGTAACAAAGTAATTTTTTAAAGGATGTCTTCAAAAATTTCCTGTCTTTTTTGGGAAACCACCCATTTTGGTGCTTCTCTGTTTCTACCCCAGTTATATCAAGCGAACAATATTTGGATTATTCTTATTTCATCTTCACTGTCATGATTGCTGTCTGTAGGAACTTTCTTCCAATATTTATACCATTCTTTTTCCTTTAATAGATTTCTTAAGATTTATAGGGACACATGGCTGCCTCGGTGAAGACATGTTTTCCAGTCTTCCTCATAGCTAAGTTTGGCCATGAATATAAATTCTGACTTGTAGGATGTGAGTAAAAGTGATTTGTGCATCTTTCTGGTCATTCCCTTAAGGGAAACAGAAGAGTCCTCTCCTCTCCTCCACCCCTGCCCTGTTTCCTTGGAATTTCAAAAAATGGATAATTCCTCTTGGTGTTAAGGACTGGGAACTAAGCCTTGGGAGATGTTAGTGGCCAGGTCTTCTACCATGTAGACCAATCTAGTCGATTTTGGAAAAACTCAAGCCAAAATGCAGGAGAAAGGAAGAGGGGAGAGAGAGAGAGAGAGACAGAGAGAGACAGAGAGAGAGAGAGGAGAGAGAGAGAGAGATTCTTTTAGACATTTGAGCCCTGTTTCCAACTATCTCTAGAATTGTCTTTAGGTTGCTCAGACCCTCGATGGTGATGGAATATACCATTGTATCTTTCCAATAGCTCTCTTCTTTTTTTCAGATTAAGTCTCGTTTTTGTTACAAGTAAAAACAATGATTCATAAAGCAAGAAAGACTTTCCTGCTTTGTTCTCTAAGTTTACCTACATTGACAGACATCCATGAGTTTAAGAGTTATAAACTTTCTATATATACAAAAGCTCTTAATCAGTTAAGTACTTGTTTAGGCTGTGTCAATTATTTGCTGCATACAATGACCAATTGCAGTTTTAGGACCTGAGTATAATAAAGAGAATAACCATAGTTTCTACTAGGTTTAAGACACAGGATTCCTCACAGTGCAATATATCCATTAAAAACATACAATTACTTTTTTAAATTACATTTTAATTACATAAGACACACAACTCTTTTACATGGTTGGGAAACGGGCAAACTGAAGTTAGTCTCAGCAGCTTTAAAATGATTTTTTAAGCTGAGTTTAGATGACTCAACACGTATGTTATTAAAAATGAAGTAAATGCTAAGGATCATTTACTATTTCACAAAGCACTGAAATTAAAATAGGCTGTGTATTCAATGCCTCAGGTTTCAGTTTTGCTTTATTATAGCATCCCTCCATTTGTGTGTTTTCTCTTAACATGAATAAAAAGTGTAATCATTACAGACAATGCTCCGAATATTTTAATTGAGATAAGAGTCTCCATTCAGAATAAACATGCTGCTAAAAATCACTGGTAATTACCCTGGATGGACTTTTACTACCTGTTAATGGGGCAGCCAGACTCAACTATTTCCCTTACTCTAATTTTATTTAATTAAATGAAATTTAGAGCATCTACTAAAAACTAATTTATGTCAAATCATTTATCTTCTTGTAATTATTGTGAGTTTACATTAATATTCAAATAAGTTGAATTTAAAATTACAGCAGTGTATTGACTTTAAGAACTATATATATGTGGATATATATACATATATATATATATGGAGAGAGAGATATGTGTGTTTGTACATAAATATCTACACATTCCATTTAAGAGTTTATTAAAGGGGCGCCTGGGTGGCTCAGTGAGTTAGGCATCCGACTTCGGCTCAGGTCATGATCTCTGGGTTCATGGGTTCAAGCCCCGCGTCGGGTTCTGTACTGACAGCTAGCTCAGAGCCTGGAGCCTGCTTCAGATTCTGTGTCTCCCTCTCTCTCTGACCCTCCCTTGCTCACACTGTCTCTCTCTCTCTCTCTCTCAGAAATAAATAAACATTTTAAAAAATTAAAATTTTATTAAAATTGGATCTTTTCTAAATGTATCTTGATATTCTACTGACTTTTGTTTGTTTTCTATTTTTTTATCTTTATTTTATTTTTGTGAGAGACAGAACACAAGCAGGGGAGGAGCAGAGAAAGAGGAAGACATAGAATCTGAAGCAGGCTCCAGACTCTGAGCTATCAGCACCCTGCCCAATGAGGGGCTCGAACTCAGGAACCGTGAGATCATGACCCAAGCCAAAGTCAGCGCTTAACTGACTAAGCCACCCAGGCACCCATGTTTTCTATTGTTTTTAACAGAGTCAAAAAGAGTTGGAAAAAAATCATGACACTATTTCAATAAGCAGAAATTCAAGAGAACAAAAGTTTCACAACATTTATTTTCCCTTATACCAGTTACATACAGTTTGCACTGAGCTGCTCACTACGTGATTTCCCAGGTGACTGTACTTGTGAAGATACCTGAGCACAACATATTATTTCCTAGATCAAGAATTACAAGTCTCGTCCCATTTACTCCAGACTATCTCTCTGGTGGAAAGAGCACCAAACTGGGAGACAAAATGTTAGATTATTTCTATGGATTATTTTTTGCTAATTTTTGCAGCTTTATTGAGGTATGAACAACAAAAATTGTATACATTTAGGTTGTGATTTTCTAAGATGTACAGTGTAATGATTTAATGTACATATAATATGTGAAATGATTAACACAATAAAGTTAATGAACACATCCACCACATCACGTATTTTTTGTTGTGGTGAGAATACTTAAGATCTACTCTCAGAAAATGTGAAGTATCCAATACTGTATTGTGAACTATAGTCATTATGCTGTGTATGAGATCTCCAGAACTTATTTATCGTAGAGCAGAAAGTTTGTATCCTTTGACTATAGTTTCCCCATCCCCTCAGCCCCTGACAACCACTATTATACTCTCTATTTCTATGAATTTGACTTTTAAAAATTTCACATGTAAGTATGATTAAGTATATATATATATATATACATATACATACATACTTACATACATACACATACACACACACACTTACATAAAACATTGTCTTTATCCATTCATTTGCTGATGGACACTTAGGTGGTTTCCATATTGTTTTTGCCTATTATGAATAATACTGCAGCGAACATGGAAGTGTAAATATATCCTTGGGATCCTGATTTCATTTCCTTTAAAGATATACTCAGAAGTGGGACTGTTGAATCATATGGTGGATCTATTTTTAATTTATGAGGAAACTTGATATTTTCCATAATGACTGTACCAGAACATTAGATTTTACCACAGATTTATCATTGATGGACTTTTCACAAATCATACATTTTTCTGGCTGTGTGTTTTTCATTTTAAAATAAAGGCATTGGAAAAAATGAATTTGATCTATTTTATGTTATGCGGTTTAATTTAGTATGGTTTTCTTATGATAACATTGCTGTAGTTTTGATATGGTTGTATTTTGGTTTTAGGCAAGGTAGTTATAAATTTTATTTTATTATCAAGGAATAAGAATGTAGTTTATTGAAATGACTTATCTCTACATAAGCATATAAGTGAAAATTTAATAGAGATATCTAGACTATACCAGACTCTAATTTAAACTGTAAAATAAATGAACCTTGATGTTATATTCTTCTCACTTTTACATTCTTTCCCTCCATCTCAAAATGTCTTCACTAGATCCCCAAATAGAGCTCATTCACAAACATTTGCTTTAATTAATTGTTTACTTATTAATTGTAAGTATTTGTATACTTACAACCATGCTTGATAGCCATGGGAAATCTAATAACAGCACCAGTAATAACCAAGAAGAAGGAGGAGGAGGAGGAACGGGGGAGGAAGAGAAGGAAGAAGAGGAAAATAGAACTCCATGGCTCCTATTCTGTATAATCATTTTTCACTAAGTAGTATTTATTTGGGTGCCAGGTGAATGTAGCCCCTGGGCTAGGGAGCAGGTGGGTATCTATGTTATCAAAAGTCTTTTTCACATCCAAAACTCAGCTATGTACATTTCCTTAACTCTGGTCATTTTGTGTGGTTGGCCTGGTTTTATTTATTTCCTTTAAAATTTTTGCTAATCTTTTGAACTTTAGGTCAAATATGATTTAAACTTGGAAAGTAATTGATTGACTTTAATTCTTGAATTTTTTCCTAAAACTAGTACATTTCATTGTATATTTCATGCGTGTTTTCCTGTATATTCTTTTGTTATTTGAAATTCTATTCCACATCCATTTCTCTCAGACCCAAGGAAGGAGAAAACTAAAATGTGCAGAAATTCATAAAAATACAAAATTTTTATCACTACAAATTGATGAACTAGGTCATCTCCATGTTTCATTTCTATCATTTTGTCGGTACTGCCGCCTACCTACGTACATAGGATTGACCAAAATAATTAGAGGATTATAAACACAAACTTTCCTTTTGCCTATTTATGATGAGAAAAGAATATTAAGCCACTTGATCCTCCCAAAGTTAGAATTCTGCTGTATGTGAACACAAATTCCTCATAGTGGGTATTTGGTAACCTTCAGATAAAGGCAGAGGTTAAGGGAAGAAAAGAATAGAATTTCAGAAACAACTGTAGTTCACTTGGGGAAAACAGTTGGTAAAAGGACTTTTCTCCATGCTCATCAGGGGACCGATGTAGACACAGAATTGAGGCTACCTGTTCACAAGTGTCCACGATGTCCTTCACCACCCTCTTTACCGAGGCCCGAAACACCTTCAAACAGAACAGAGCTTTATTCAGTGGTTAGAAATAAGCCTGAGACTGAAGGGGCCGTAGGATATATCCTGAAGTGCCCTAAAACATGACAACCACCAGCTACTTAACAAAATGTTTATTAAGAGCCTTCTGTTTTCCAAGAAACTTAACTGAATACTTGAGAGGTGAGGTGAAAAGGAAAGTCAAGTTCCCTGCTCTCCTAGAATTTTATTACAATGGTACAGATAATAAATAAGTTAATAATAATGAATGAGCTAATAAGTAAATATATTATTAAGATAGTAACAATAATAAAAATTCATGAAAGGAAATAAAAGAGGGCAATCAGAATTAATGTTTTGCACTTTGCAAACAGTAACTCATGTCATTATCTCAAGTCTACGACATAGGTCCTATTACCATTTTTCCAAGGAGGAAGTTGAACCACAGAGAAGTTACATATTGCTCACAGTGACCCAACTAAGACTCAAGCTGAGCTGTAAACTCAGGTGAATGTACAAAGCCAACTGCGTAGCATGGTGACAACTGAGAGCATACGTTCAGGGGGGAGGTTGGAGGCGGTATCAAGAACGGCCATGCAGATATTTAGGGAAGAACTTCTCAGGTAGATGGAAGAATGTGTGCAAATTGGATCTAAAAGCAAGTTTTCTTTTGAGTGTGGATTCCAGGAGTGAGGGAAAAGCCAGTAGGCATGAGGTGGAGGGTGCAGAATGAGATAGGAGAGTCTCAGGGGGAATATGGAAAGGGATTCCTGAGATCACCCGGAAATTGCCTCACAATTGTATCTGAAATTTCTCAGATCCCAGAGGATAATTTCATTGTCTTATTTCACATTCTACAAAGTTTGGTTTATTTTTGGATTACATTTGAAATATGTGACTTTATTCTTCCTAACCTTCTGGGTAAAGAGCTGAAAAAAAAATCTGTGAATGAGAATAAGGTGTTATAGACTAGAAAGAGAACCAACCAAGTCCTAGACAACCAAAGAGGCAGCTATTTTTTCTTAGGCAAGCTTTTTAACATTCTGTCTCCAATTTCCTGATCTGTTTAATGAAGGGATTACACTGGATTATAGACAAGGTCCTGTTGCTGTATTTAAATTTGACCTCAGAGTAATGGCCAGTCACCCAGAGAGTGAGCTACAGCACAATCAAATCCAAACTTTATCCACAAGCACCTGAAATTTAATTCATAGTCAGCCTGGAGTTAGAAAATGGAATGTTTAGGAATAATAAGATTGGATTTTTTATTTTCATTGATTATTATGTTTAGAAGGAGTGTTGGTACCTCATGCCTTACTTTAGTGATCAATTTCCCTGGCCTCCTTCATCAGCCTTAAAATTCCCCCAAATAACTTTATTTGGATTAACTAAATGAAGAGAAGAAATAGGCTTGGAGGAGGGTACGTTGTAGGCTACAGCTTTCATTTGTTTCTTCCACTGTTCTCTCTAATTACTGATGGGTATTTTCAAACACTTATTAACTCTGTGTGAGCTTAAATAAGACTACAATGTCTCCATTCAGGAAATACTATAGCATTTTAAGTGGCAGAAGCTGACAAAGAGGGGCAAGACTTGGCTCCATATCAACTAAGGCAGTCACTGGTCCCCAATCCTGAAGGCCACAATCTTCCAAACCCCATTTTAAATATTTTCATTAGACAGGTTGTTTCAACCTGCAATTCCTTCTTTCTTTATAATATAACTTTCCCCCAAATCCTATCTGGCCAATACACTACTCATACCTACTTTTGAATTTTTATCTCCTGGTTGCAGATATTGCCAACTTGGTAATGCATTGGCCACATTTCTATTTCACAAATCCTTCTGACCCAGGCTCCTCATTTTAAAACTAAATGGAAACTCACAGATTCCAAAGACTTCCCTTTCAGGGGGAATTTTGTGAAGATGGAATTTTACATTTTCCCAAAATTACTATATAAAATTATTATAAAAATAGCATATGCTTATTCGAGAAAACTAAGCAACACATACATCTACTTTTTAAAGAGTAAAAAGAAATCACTACCGAGATATAAACACAATTATACTATTTTTCTATACTAAAAATTTCCCCTCTGCATGTTATAATTGTGTAACCTTAGACAAATCCCTTAAACTCTGCCTTAATACTTTAATTTAAAATGAGGAAAATTTGCTTGCTCCTAAGATCCTTGTGGTGACTAAATGATTGAGTTAATTTAAGCTGAGCACACAATAAACATCATGTTTACTTTTGTTGTTATATTATGTTTATGCATGAGTATTATTATATGTATACATGTATTGTGCTGTATTATGTCATTTCCTATGTAATCTAGCTATTCAGTAAGTTTTAGTTGAATATATCCTATAGAGAAACAACTTCTCTATTTGCTGGAATCCAGCAAAGAATTACCTTGAAGATACCTGTTCTCACAATGCTTATATCCTAGTAAGAAAAAAACTGGTAAAATTAAAACAGTAGTAAAAGTATATCTAATATATGCATGCATGTATGTGTGTATACAGGGATGCATAAACAAGAATATCAAATGGTGATAAGTATTTGCAGAGAAAGTGGTCTGATTGATGGGATGATCAGTGACTGGGTTGGTTTTCTTTTATAGATTTAGGGACCAGGAAAAAATAGGAAATCTGGGCCATTGCTACATTTAAAATCCAAGCAGAGGAGGAAGCCAGCAAAGGAGACAAGGAAGGAGAAGTCCCTGAAATAAGGGGGAAAATTAAAGAATACAGTGTCATGGAAGATAAGATAAAATAGCACTACAAGTGGGAAGATAAAAGAAGTCAGTGGTCACTGGATTTGAAAATCCAAATAAATTGGTTTTAGGAACAGTATTGGTTATCTTTCTGAGTACTGCTCACTTTACTGTGATTACATTTATTACTAAAGGCACTTAACATTTATCCCTACACATGAAGAGCTGGTCATGGGTTTCTTTTTTAACATGCGCTTTTACATGGATTAACTAATTTAATCTTCACAATACATTTATGACTTGCACAAATATTATTGTCATTTTTCAGATCACTAAACTGAGGCAGGGAGAGTTTTCATAGATTGCAGATTGTCATGCAGTTAAGATACAGGGAAGAGGAATATGCCAGCTTGATAATTCCTTCATAGAAATAGTGTTCTTGCCTACTTTACAATACTCACCTTCACATCAATGAATATAGATCTATACTGTCATTTTAACACTTGCATAATATTTTTCAATCTCCTTTTGTTGAATATGTAGGAATGTTCAAATTTCTGTTATTATAAACCATTAAGTGGCCTCAAACATGCAGTTTTATACACTTACCATGCCCTTAACATACAATTATTATTTCAAAGACTGTGCTCATTAAAGCAAATTAAAACACTATCAGATTTCCCTTCATTTTGGTTGCGTACATTTATATAACTATCCATTTCTCCCCATATTTGCCAGCATGGGGGAAAATTATTTTAAAAATGACCCACTTGTGATTTAATTTGCATTTTATTACCTTTGAGGTTAAACATGTTTTTCTGTATTTATTTGCCATTTCAAATTCTTATTTTGTGAATAACTCATACCTATCTTTTGTTCTTGTTTAGTCTTGTTTAGTCTTGTGGTGTTTCTTTCTTGCTTATTTATAAGAGTTTTTTTTATTAATAATGCTAATATATTATTAATATTAATAATATAGGAGGACTATGTAACTGCTTAGCTCTCATACATGTTGCATATAATTTCCCAATTTTGCATTTAAATAACTTTATTTACAATCTTTTTCCATTTAAATATTTTACATTTTGGGAGGGTGCTTGGGTGGCTCAGTGAGTTAAGTGTCTGACGTCAGCTCAGGTCCTGATCTCACAGTTTGTGAGTTTGAGCCTGGCATGGGGTTCTGTGCTGACAACTCTGAGCCTGAAGCCCTCTTTGGATTCTGTGTCTCCCTCTCTCTCTCTGCCCCTCTTCTGCCCATACTCTGTCTTATTTCTAGCTTTCAAGTTTAAATAGGCCAAATCCACCCCAAGATAGGATTAAAGTTTCTTTTAGTAGATTGTTTTTTATCTGCAAGTATTTGAAAGGAAGATCTGGAGCCGCATTGTCCAATATGGTAGCACTATCTATATGTAAATTTAAATGAAAATTAATTAAAATAAAATAAAATTTCAAGTTCAGTTCTTCTTTTTCACCAATCACAATTCAAGGGTTCAAGAGCCACATATAGCTAGTGGCTATTATACTCGACAGACAGTGAAGATATCGACCATTAACCATCATCGTATGAATTTTCGTTGGACAGTGCTCCTTAAATGTTAATATGCACACCAATCACCAAGGCATGTGTTAAAATTCAGCTCCTGACTCAGATGGTCTGGAGGAGACTGAGCTTCCATGTTAAACAAGCCCCCAGATGATGCTGATGCCACACCTTCTTGGATCATACATTGAGTAGCAAACATTTAGACTTCTTTTTATGCAAGGAATTCTAAAAATCCTTTATGTATATATATATCCATTTCTGTTTGTTTAGTTGTATTACTTACTGATATGCAATAGCATATCTATCATGTGCTAAATACCTGTATATGTTTGCCCTGGACTCTCTGAACTCTTCTAATGATTCACAGTCAACTGTCTTACGCTACAAGAAAATCGATATAGGTTTGCAGCATGCTTTAATGTCTAGTCAAGAAAATATTTATCAATAACTTTTCAAGTTCCAGCAAACATCAAATTTTATTTAAATTAAAAATACATTCACTTTGAAGCCAATTTAGTAAGAAGGGATTATTTACAAAACTCTTTTTCCAGAAGAAGGCATTTCTCTGTTTTTCCCATCTTATTTTATGTCTCTGCTATGGGCTGAATGTGTGTGTCTCCCCAAATTTATAAATTGAAACTCTACCCCCAATATATTTGGGAGTGGGGCCTTGGGAGGCACTTAGGTTTAAAAGAGGTCAGCAGGGTCTTAATCTCCATGATGAGTTTAGGGTCCTTTTAAGAAAAGAAAGAGAGACCAAATCCTCTCTCCACCCTGTGAGGATTCAGCAAGAAGGCTGCAAATCAGACCCCAGGAACTTCACTGGAAACTGAATCTGCCCCCACCTTGCTCTTGGACTTTCCAGACTCTGAAACTGTGAGGAAACAAATGTCTGTTTATTAAGCCACCCAGTTCATGGTAGTTTGTTATTAGCAGTGTGAGCTCCTAGACAGTATCTCAGAAAAAATTGTACTGTTTTATCTAAACATGATCCCTATGTTTGTGTATTCAATTTGTCTTCCTTTTGTACTCTAATTATTTCTAGTCAGTATTAAACTGATTATTCTGGAGTTTTGAGGAATGTTTACCTTGGAGTTTTGGATCCAAAATCTACTTTGGATTTTTCAGGGAAAAAATGAAGTTCTTTTGGTAAAGTTTTCTCTCCTCAAATGTTTGAGATTTAGGAGGACCTTTTTTAAAAAAATATATTTTTTTATTTAGAATTTTATTTTTAAAAAAAGAACTTCATGATTAATATATGAGCCTTTTTGAATTTTCTACTTGGGCAGGCCATGTCATTAGTTGAGATCTAGAGTCATGCATTCCCTCAACAAATCTCTGCCTCTGGCTAGATGCAATCTATATGTTGGGGCTCAGGGAATGAAACAGAAAAATTTCAGGAGTCTTTGACCAGTACACTTGGAGGATGGAATGGGTATGTTTGGAAGAGCATAAAAAATATCTCAGGAGCACCTGGGTGGCTGCCCAGTAGGTTAAAAATCTGACTCTTGATTTTTGATTTTTGCTCAGGTTGATCCCAGGGTCATGGGATCAAGCTGAGCAACAGGTTCTGCACTGAGTGTGCAACCTGCTTGAGATTTTCACTCCCTTTCTCTCTAACCCTACCCACCCTTAAAACAAAAAAAAAAAAGAAAAAAGGAAATCCTATGACTTTATTCTTTACTGGTGATGCATTTATTGATGGAGTAGTTCATAATACAGAGAACAGGCTTGGCTGTGGTAATTTAGGAGAGGCAACCAAGGTAAGATAGTCTTGATTTTTTAACTTGAGTAGACAGTATCCTTTCAAAGAACAGGAAGATTTGTTAGAGTGAGAGTATCTGGTTCAGTAGAACATACAATGGTTTTTAAACAATATTTTTAGAATTGTTGAGTATAGAGACAAACATAATTTTATTATAAATGTAAAGCCTCCAAAAATCTTCACTAGGAAATATCAGGATAAAGGAAGAGGGATCACTTCATATATTTGGGTCAATTCATGTGTTTCCAGTCATGGAATATTCCATTTGTTGCCAGTTTCCTCCCTTGACAGTATAAATTTAGCTTTTATGTATATTATTAGATAATACCCCCTCCTACATATCAAGTTATTCAGTATTCTGGATCCCAGAGCGATATATCATTTTCTGCCACTCGACAGTCTCTAAGTCATGCACAACTTCTGTTGACATCTATATCATTGCATAGGCAAAAATCACGAGGACATATGGTTCTCATTCTACCTAGACTTTCATTTCATGCTGTCACCAGAATGCTCAGAAATCCTGATTGGATGGGAAGATTAGATTTTTCCCTAGTGGAATAATTTCATTATAACGGAGGTGTCATCTCCCTAAGCTAAATGTGGAAAGAATAATGGAAAGATTACAGATCATGAAAAAAAAAAACCACTAGAAAGGTTTTATTATAAATTATGACATGACTTCAGACAGTATATCTTGATATATTTGAATAAACCCCTTAAATGTAGGTAACTAGATTGCTCAGTTTAAATTTTCATGTTCTCATGTGCATCACTTTTATACAAAAAGCATTACTCACCATCTGGCTGATTTATAGACTAAGAAGCACTTTTAAGGCTCCCACTCTCCTTTTCTATCTGAGTTCATGGAAGACACCTACTTAACCCCAACAATATCAACTCTGTTAGCCGATAAAGCATAACAGAAAGAACCCAACTTTACCGTGATGTAAGAACTTTAAAAGAAATAAGTCATGAGGCATTTCAATGACTGGTTTCTATGACATCAGAAACATCTATGTATTTTACAAAGATGTTCAGGAAGTAAACCAACACATAATTATAATATGAGCTGTGTTGGTCTTTCTATACTTTTATTCCTAATATAAAAAATTTCAACTTTAATTTTGTACAGTGGATTTTTTCTCTACATACTACTGAAATGAGTAGAGATGAATTCCACATTTGAATCTAATGTTATTTGAAAGTAGAAATCTTTTATGTTTCATTCAGTGAGACCTAAGGAACTAGTTGTGGGGACCTTCTAGACACCAACCCCCAAAGATGTCATAAATCCCTACACACTTATATATCTCCAGAGAAGAAATTGCCTGATCAATACACACTGTGGCCTGGAATGAGGAAGGTATGGGACTGAGAAGATAGAACTGATATAATATGATGGTTCCCAAATTCTATTCTGTGAAAAGAAGAGATGAAAAAAAAAAAAAAGAAAAGAAAGAAATGAAACAGGACAGAAACACAATAACCATAAATTTTCCTAAAGCTGAAAATATTAAGTTTAAAGGACTATACATTATTTTCTTGGGGTAAAAATCCCTTTACTATTGGGATATTTTGGGGGGAATTTTTTTATAGATGTCAATCATAAGTCAGTGTCTCCGCATTTTATATGAAAGTATCCTGATGTATGAAATTAAGGTGATCAAAAGCTACCTGTTGGCCAAAGATGATGAGAAGCACAGCAGTCCAGTGACCTCTGATCCTAATGCCTATGAGCCCATGAGTGTGAGGCCTGAAACAAGTCAATATGCTTACCTGGATTTTAATTTTCTCCTATGGAGAAATGGGCTTTGTGCTAGTGTCTAATCAAGCTCTCTATAGTTAAAAATGTAGCTCCACCAATCTTTATAGAGTTATCAGTCATGATAAAGTATTTATGCTTCCTAAAATATCTGCCATCTAATTTCTTTATAAAGGATCTCTTCTGCTTTGGGTCACATGCTGAAAGACGACTTCTATGAGAAGACTTGACCATCAAAAATAATGATACATTCCTAAACCCCTCGATGACAGTGTGGTGGCTGGTACTAGTTTGAAGTGGTCCTTGAGGCACTTCCCCACACACACAATGTACTAAGTTTTTAGAATCTTCATAAAACAGAGGAGAGAGAGAGAGAGAGAGTAGAGGCAGGGTGGTAAAAAGAGGGAGGGGAGAGAGAGAGAGAGGTGGCCTCTTCTCTTTCACAATTAAATTTCCCTTCCTTCTTTCATCTATCTGATCTTCTACAGATGTTCTGTTCTATCCAAAGAATAGAGACACAAAGACCATGAAATAAGTGACATATGTGATTTGTTTTAGGAATGTACATTAGGACATGTGAAAACTGAAACTCTTGTAGCAATGTAACATGTTGATTTTATTTTTCCCCAGATAGTTACAAGTTAAAAAAAAAATAGCTTTTGCAAAATCATGGTACAGTTTCAGATGGCATTGAAGAAATCAAGAAGGTAAACTTTAGTATTTTTATGGTCTGTTGATGCATGAAAAATTACATTCAGATCACATTTTTCTAAGAAATTAATTATGAATTTAGATTTTTGGGATAACCTTTGGGAAAATCAGTTTGTGAGTGAAAGTAATTTACAAAAGGAGTTATTGGGAAAATGTGATGAAGAGAAATCTACTGGTCACTATTGAATAATTTCCCCTCAAAATTAATATTTTAGTCTCGAATATACAGAAACTCATTGCTTATTGTTACATTTACCATAATACCAATGTACACAATAAAACACCTACATTTTACTTCACTATACTTCTTGCTTTGAAGGAAAACAGCTTAGATAAAAACTTAAGAGCTTGTATGTATACACATATACGCACATATTTTGTATACATATATACATATATTTATAGAAGTTGTATTATATAACATGTTATATGTGCATATATTCAGCAGGCTTTTAAGAACAGAATGAGGAGAATCCTCAAGAAATGTAAGAAATAGGTTGACTTTAAATAATTTCAACAGTGAATCTATAGGAGTTAGTGGCACACACACCATAGTTAATTCAATCTTATTTTTTGTTAAAAAAAAACAAACAGCATGCTCTCCGAGTGAGATCTTTATTCAACATACGTGTGTGCCGTACATGTTCCTTCTAAGTGGGCTAGTTTTGTTCTCATGCCATGGGAGCAGGTGGCATGAAGCTGTTTTGATGAGGTTAAAAGGCTCCTCCCCTCTTTCCCCAAGCAGCCGCCTGAAGTACGTCAGCAGTAATTGTGTGCCTGGCTAGGCAGGGAGGGTGGAGGCAAAATTGATATCAAATAAGGGTATCAAACTGAGATCTCGATATTCCGTTTAAGTTGCTGCTCATTTTCATTAGCCATGCCAGGGGTGAAAAGCTTATAACTTAAACACCCTCTGTAGTAACAACATTTATTTTTGATGGATTTATATTTTTCTTCCCCATAAAGATGGAATAAGTGTTGTAGTGGATATAAATGAAGGGGTTTCTTTATCCTCGTTTCATTTTATCATTTACTAATCAGACTTCAGTTCAGATAGATAAAAGGGAGAGGTTCTGTTGCCTAAATGTGAGGTCTTTAATGAGGATGGGCGGCCCCAGGGAGGTGAAATCCGAAGTAGAACGATGCTGCTCTCGGGTTTCTTGTCATTTCTTCAGTTGCTTCTTCGCCTCCCTTTTCCGAGGGGCCTAGTGAGCAGGAACTATCCAAGGTGCTAGAATGCTGGCAGCTTTGCCTTTCAATGCAGACGGACTGCAGAAACAGAGAAGAAAGATTACTGCTTATTTCAGAAGGTAGGTTCTTTGTTTCAGAATCCCTGATTAATCAGCAGCAGCATCAACAGACTAAGGCAGCTGGAGAGGAGAGAGAGAGAAGCAGGAAGGGAGGGAGTCAGGGGCAGGGAGGGAGGGAGGGGAAAGAGAGAGAATGGGAGAGAGAGAGCTGGTTGTCACGGGGGAGGGACGATACCACAAGCTAGGCTGCTCCAAACCTTCTGTATGTAAGTGGCAATGAGAAAGAGCATCTTTTTGGCTGAGAGGAGACATTTAGAGAGGATGTTTCTGATTTTTTGTTTTCATTTGTTTTTGTCTTCACAGCATATAATCAAATGAGGCACCTTAGCCAGCCTGGGTGATTGCTTCGAGTCTTGTAATCATCTGTGTAGCAAAGTGGGTAAAATCATTCAATTTCTTTCCTGCTGGACCTGGAAAGAGAAGGGGTGTATTCATCCCCACCCATTAGCTATGCCCTCTTTTCTCTGAATGTCGATTTAAGGAAGCAAGCACCTGTCTTCTGCCACTGCATCTTCCTAGCAAACTTTAAAGGCCATTTTATCTGATAGGAAGAACATCAAGAATGCTCTGATCTCTAATGATGAAGAATCTGGGAATGGACACTTTTCCCATCCAGATACAATGCACTTTAATTGAAGAAAAACTGAGCTGAACTACAAGTCTATTTCTTATGGTGCTGGATTACTCCTACAGAACTGTCCAGAGATCAACCGCGCGAGAGAGCTCTGACAGACACAAGTCACCTTCTGATTGTTGCACTTAGCTCTCCCTGGAGACTTAAATTTTGGTATGTATCTCATTTTTCAGATTCTCTAAGCATGCTAATTGAATCCAGCACTAAATAGATCAAGCAATCTGGTTATGAAATGGAATGGGTTTTATCTGGGGATACTTAATGCTGAAGTTTGCATGTCTTATTAGGTGGAACAGAAATAAAGCCACAGCAAAGGCATCTGAGGCTTTAATAAGCCGCCGGCTATTTTGTGCCCTCTTACCCACTTAGTTACATTACCACGGAAATGGTTAAACTAGATTTTCATTGGTAAAATAAGCCATGTTGAATTATTAAAAGCATTGAAAATATTTTCCAGGGTATTAATTGGCATTCACGTTGTGCATGCTAGCTATTTATCTGCTATTCCACACCATAAATATTTTATAACAGTCTCTCAGCACATTTGTGTCAGCCTAGTTTTGTATTCTCAAAAAAAAACCTACCAAAAAATAAATAAATAAAACTATCAGACATACACCAAAGCTGAAACTGCTTCTTCCTAACAGAGTACACATAACACCTCTTTGAGAAACATGAATTTTAATACCACTCAATATCAGGAAGATCTCATTAATCTTATCACAACAAATATGTTCTATGGAACTTTAGGTAGACTTGTTTTACTTGGCACACACACTTATTTTGTTAGGGTGTCTCCATTTTAATTTTTCCAAAAATATTTTAAATACAAGAAATGTAGGTCTTCCCCAGATGGAAGAACTATTCCATGAAATAATATTGTTGCTTCTCATTAGAAATCCTAAAGTTGGCTTGGTACTGTAGAACTGTATTTTTTGTCTAAGCATAGCCCCAAAATAAGGTAATCCAATTTAAGAAGTTGCACAATGTAGTTTTAGTCCTTTCAACATGCAAGAATTTATAACCAAGTAGTATGAAATAATGACTATAGAGCAGGAGTGAAAATCAACTCCATTCCTAATTCTTCCCATGTTAAACAATGCTCCAACTTATTTTCCTATATGTCAATTGGCAAACAGATTAATACAAGAGTATGTGAGCTACAAATGCCAAAATTATTTTATTTTTCTGTGGAAATCACAACACATGTTTGCCAACTCAGCAAAGAGGAGGACTCTGTGAAGGACACTGACAGTTTAGGAAATCAGGGAAAACAGACCTGAGGGAAAAAAACACTACAACTTCACACAGAACTGTAGAGAAGCCCAAGGACTTGAGGAATCTGCAAAGTTTAGGAAAAGAGGTGTAAAAATTCTAGAGACAAGAAGATTGTCTATCGTTTATATATAAAAAAAGTCATAGACTCTCAATTCAATTAGATGGTTTCCATTGTAGCTCCAGTCAGCAATTTATCATACTGACTGTATCTACTTTGCAAATACTGCCTTGTAAGCGTCTGGAAACATTTGGCCAAAGGCTCAGAAACATACCTCAGTCATTGACATTTTGTGTGAGTCCCTAATATTATTAGAAATGTGCTATCTCTTTAGACTGTGGGCAAATAGCACCATGACAACCTGGAATTTGGGGGCGGGTATCTGATTTATGATGCCACTCCATTAATATGATCTATGCCCATTTTATTCTTTTTGGAAAGGGAGAGAGTAGAGAAAAACTCACTACAAACTAATCTGCTTTCTGAAAAAAAAAAGCAATCAGCGTCTTTGTAGTCACTTCAACAAGCGCCTGTGGTTTAACTCTAACATTTCCCATTTTGAGCAGAACAGCTGCATTTTGATGAAAGTGAGAATAAGAAAATGAGCATGACCATTTGTGGGGTTGAGGATAGGATTTTAAGCATACTCAAAGTGAAATGATAAGATTTATTGTTGACAGATTATCAGGAAAACATTTTTGACATGGTTTACACAGGTTACAAATGATAACCAGGCAATTTGGTCTGTTGATTTGGTCCTATGTGAAGTCAGCGAATTTTAGAAATTAATTTGCATACATATTTTACATATGTATATGAAGCCTGATTATTTAAATACTTATATTTTGACAATGTGTTTTCAAATTTGTCTGAGTACATGAACCAAATGTAAGAGATCTTTTTCTTTCTGCTGAATAAAAAAATAGTCAAAATTGCCTTGGGAAACTTTTATTTGGATGAGTCGATACTGCTGGACAAAATGGGAATCTCTAGATCAGAGAAGATTCAATGACTGGAATGGGAGGGAGAATCAAATTTTAATAGTTCAGATTCGAATAACTTCCTCACAGCATTGAAGCAGGTATGGTTTGAAAACGTCAGAAATAACTAAGAAGTAAGGACTAGAAAACTTTCCCATAAGCAGATGAAATGAAATGCACAAATGTCAAATGAGGGCAAGATGACGAGGCTTTCCACGAGGAAGTGTATCCCCTAGCATGCATTTTGTTTTCCCAATCAACACAAACAGCATTATAATGACAACACAGGACAAACTTTACATTATTCTAGCTGTAACATGATCTTAGAGGGCTAACTGTGTCCTGACATTTAAGAAGCTTCTTAACTTCAAGAACTGGGGAGCAATTCTCTCCCAAACAGTTGTGTTTTCTTCCTCTGTCATTCAGTAGATATGGAAACTCTCTGGATTAATGAATGGGGTTTTCACAACTATAAATCTTGGAAGACCAAAGTTTTAGACAGAGAACCACTTCACCTCAGAAATTCTGAGTACATACTTTAAGAAGAGGGGGGAAAAAAAGAACCATCCCCCACAAAGGCCAGTGGGCTAATTCATTTCAATGACCCTTATATACGAGGAGCCTGCTTTTGGTAAGGTGTGGCATAGGACCCATCAGAAGGCTCTCCCTGAGAAGTCGGTGTACACACCCACCTAAGCCAGTTCTTGCAGAACCAGAGGGACTGATGTCACAATGCATGAAATTACACTAAAGAGGGAATTTGTTCTGCATTTTAAGAAAAGAGAAATACTTTAACATCTATAAGAAGATTCGAGGCTTAATTTTTATCTGACCCTTTCTGTATGTCTTTTCTGCAACAGCAGCCTGTAATTAATCAAATACCTTCTATACTATGGAGACCCTAATCTTGACATCAGTTAGTGACACATTAAATATCCTCTGGTAAACTGAGGCTACAAAAAATTGATTCCTTAGTTTACAAGGCAATCTACATAAATGTATCTTCTTAGTTAAAGTTTTTGTATGCACTGAATTNATATATATATATAGGTTTTAACATTGAAATTCACATAGTATCTCAGCTTCTTGACTTCCTTGGATGCAAGTAGTGGCTACAGAAAGAGGGGGGAAAGGGAAATGAATTTTTTATGTTTCTATGGATTCCATTTGGGTACCTTTATGTATATTTTATGCTCCACATGTATATGTAATAGATAGTTTTATTTCAATGGAACCATTGCAAAGAAATGTAATGCTGCTTTCAGCTCTAAGCTCAGTATGGGTAAGGTACGGTGATGGCCTTACACAAAAGAAAATAAAGAAATGGGTAATTCAACACAAAGTTAAATGCTTAGTGTTTTAAATATCACCTCAATCTCACCATTTTAAATCGGTGCATCTTAGCTGAGTAGAGTGAAATATCACATTTTAGGAGGCGTCACAATATTATACAAAGTAATTTTTGTGAAGGGTGTGGTCTACAGGAAATAAGTAACAAGAGTAAAAAAAGAAAATTAAAGCTGAGCAATTAAACATCCAGTTGCATTTAAGCCAACATCTGTAGCTTTTCTTAGAATGGCTACTGATTTTAAATACAGTAATCCAAAAATCAAAGCAAAAGGAGGGTTTTATGAATGGGTAATACAGCAGTAGAAGAAAAGCGTAAGGTGAAATTGTGAAGCTACCTATGTATGATTTGCACGGGGTTTCTGATCTCAGTCAATTTAGGTGCTTTCCCAGGAGACTCCTAACACAAATTCTCAAAATTAGCCACAATTTCCAAGAAAAAGAACACATATACAAATCTTGCACTATTTGAGTCCATGCCATGCATTCTTAATAAAACCCACTTACCTTGCAGACCAAGAATGTCAACTTTCAACCAATGCTCTAGGGGGAGCTAAAATGTCTAATTTGTTGTGAGCAAAAATGGCTGCAAACACACTCCAATCCAAATAAAAAGGATGACTGGAGAAATGCAAAAGTTCCCTTCAACCTCACTTTGTTGTCACAAATATACCATGCAATCATTTGAAGTCTCATAAGAACCTCTCACATATGGTGATTGAGCTAAACGTGCTTCCTAAAGGAGAGGGGCCCTTTTGCTTCTTAACTATTGTCTTCCTAAGATGCCAACATTAAAAAGTGAGTGCTGACGACAGGCCTTTATAAAATACCTGTACACAGGATTGTTGTTAAATGGCCAGAAATAAACTTGATTTAATATCCAGCAGCCAAAATGAAGCTAAGTTTTTAGTGGTATGGAACATGCCCTATTCAATATCTATCTTAGCTACAATTATACATTTCTGAAAGACAAACAGATTTATGATCATACCTGACTGGGTTCTCACTACATAGAAATGGTAGCAGTTGTAATGAGACAGGCACTTCGCATAAAGTTCACTTTTCTTTAGAGAGGCCTCACATTTGTTTAATGAGGAGTGAAAGAATGAATCTATGCATTCAGAGTTCAGCTGGCGGAGAAACACCCATTGGCTTAGAAGGGCGGAGTCCAAGTGTTTGAGCTTCCTGGCTCTTCGGTGACAAAGCCCTTATCTTCCAGTTGTAGAAAATGGGGTGGAATGGGTAAATGGTCTGTCTGCATGCACTTGGTTAGGAAGCAAGTCTATGAATGCCTTCCATGCTTCTGTTTCCACATCTTTGACTAAGAACTTGAACTGCATTGAACATTCTATTCACATGCGTTTCAAAGTAAAAACGTGTTTGTTGAGTGGTTATTACTAAACATAATTTTGGCCACAGTTAAGAATTATGAAAAGTATCTAAATAGTAATGTTAGTGACTACTAATTTTGCTCACATTTACTGAACACTCATGTGCACTTCCTAACAACATGTTCTCACAACAACGTAAAGGGGTTAAGAATCATTCCCACCACCATTTTAAAAACATGGAAACTAACGCTTAGAGGGAACTAAAGCTTAATTAAATGGCATAAAGTCAGAGATCTAGGGGTGCTTGCATTGTGATTTCAGACCATACTGCACAAGTCCTCAGTTATGCTCTTCAGAACTGCCTAACTGCTCTCTGCCCCTCCCCCCCCATGACAATCTACCTTTTACATGTGGACAAGAGAGCAGAAAAGTGAGATGCCTAACCATTGGTAGGGCCCACATCCATTTTATATGTTTATTTTTGAAGCCCGGTATAATTATTGAATAATGTTCTTTGTTCATCCTCAAAAATGGTGACCACAAACCATGACAAACTCGTGAAAGCCACCACCTGTGCTTGCCACACTGCCACTGTGTCACAATTTTTAAACTTATTGTCCTCTTACACTGCAATGTGAATGTTTAGGACACAGCTTTGCTTTCATCAGAACCTCATTCATAACAGGTGCTCAAGAAAATACTTGAATACACGAACCAGCATAGAACCAAATCCTTCTCTAAAACTAGGTGCCAAGCATGCTTTCATTCATCCAATTATCATTATCCAGAAAATTTTACTAGATTTTTTGGTTTTTATCCCTCAAATTTTCATCTTAACTTTTAAAAAAATCTTATAGCACAACTGTCCCTAGTATAAGTAGTTGATGGTACTATTATTTAATGTTGTCTCAAAATAAACATAATTTAAACTCCAGTCAATTTGAAAGACCACATAAAGAGAAAATTAATTTTCAGAAGTACCCAATTAACCTTGTTAATATCTGGAATATGAAAACTGTATAAAGAATCTCTGGTGTCATTTGGATGGGAGGAAAATTTAAGGGAAGAAATGAAAGTTTGGGGGTAATGCTTTCCACAGTGGGATATATACAGGTTGGCTCCAGGGCAAAGTGGGAGTGTTCTTCCCCCTGAGGCATTATCTCTGGAATCCTAGTAATACTGACTTGGCTTGCTTAACTGTGGTAGCATTAATTGCCATAAAGTTACACAGATCTTTTTTTATCTAGGCACACCTAATGTTAAGTCCTTGGTAAAAGTGAATTCCCAATAATGATAATGCTTTAGTTTTCTGAGAATCATGTTTCTGTATTTTTTCCTGAAAATAGCAATCATTGGTAGCAGTAACTTCCTATTCTGATGCATGTCCACCACTGGAGCATCTACACTCATGGACTGATATCACAATACAATTCAATTAAGCTAGATAGTTGAAATTAAAAGACCATTTTACTTGCCAACCGATATGGCTTAAAACCAAACCAAACACACCAAAACTTAACACAACAAAAAAAATCATGAGTCAACAAACGACTCGTATCCTCTAGTTTCAACAATTTCTTACTGACTGGAGAACAAATCTTTAAATTCCGAGTAGGAGTCAAATAACATAGGAACTGACTGGCAGCTGAAACGCTAATAAACTCTGATAAGAAGTAAAGTTTCCATAGCTACCATCCAGGTATGAAACATGATTATACTTGTAAAAAACTCAAAATGGAAGTGATTTATAAGGGCAACGATGAAAGCCTAGGACTCCTACAATAGAAGGCTTGGCTGATACTTAAAAATACATATTTCTGAGCCTTTTACAGAAAATAAAAGATGTAAACATAATTTATAATTTTAAATGGCTGAATTTTTTCTTATTTATTGATTTTGCTTTTGATTTTTCAATTTGATTCAATTATACCAGTTTCCTATACAACAGTGAATATGCAGTTGAGGACAGTAGGCCTTATTAAGCTAGAAGGGTAAAATACTTATCTTGCATGCAATTAATTAAACTTTAGTTCTATTTTTATTGATTAAAGCACCATTTCTCTATTCCCTGGCTTCATTGATTTCTATACTTTATTGAAATACTTCTACTTCAAAGCATCTTGATTTTCTTTTTTTTATTTTAAAAAGAATTTTTTTACATTTATTTATTTTTGAAAGACAGAGTAAGACAGAGCGTGAGTGGGGGAGGGGTAGAGAGAGAAGGAGACACAGAATCTGAAACAGGCTCCAACCCACGAACTCTGAGTTCATGACCTAAGCTGAAGTCGGATGCTCAACCAACTGAGCCACCCAGGGGCCCCACAAAGCATCCTGATTTTCATAGCTTGCTGGCTATGCATCACTTATCTATACACATGCACACATTTGACATTACCATTGCTGCCAATCTTCCACCTGTTTTTATTATGATAATATTAGCTAACTTTACTGTATGCTTATTATTGTTAAACTTTATGCTAAATTCTTTATGACATCACTTCTCTAAATCGTTACTTCAGCAAGAGGTAGAGGCTATTACTCCCATCATTTTGTAGATGAACGGACTATAGATCAGTTGAAAGTCCGATGTTTTATTGTTGTTTTAATTTGATTTGGGTTTACAGTAATCCACTCTATGGTTTCGGTTTTTGAGCTTTGATGTAGCAATGATAATTTTGTTTTAACTGCCTGAGTTACAAGATTGATGAGGATTGATGTGGTCCTGGTGACCTATAATATTTGAGTTATAGTAGGAAGCCATTAGGTAGCACCATTTTGGAAAATAATGGGGGGTCAAAAAGCGTTTATTTTCTAAATAAATTATATTAGAAATGTGTATTTCCTTGTTTACTGTTATGTTTTGTACAAATAGCATAGATTTGTCGATCTCAATTTAAAACTGTAAGGAGAACACACACAATAAGAAAGTCTTTCCAAATAATGATATTCTTTTATTTGAAATTGAGAAGAGAAGTCTTTATGGCAATTAGATATAAATGAAGCTTGGACCTGATATATCTTAATAATATAAGAACACATTTTTCAAAAACAAAATCGGGACTTTAAATACGTAACCCAAACATTGAACTTGGGACACTTTATTTGTACCCTCACCTTATCTTTAAGTGCAAGAGATTTGGCCTTTGATGTTCTAATTTTGTTTGAGGAGGTGTTTGCTACTTAGACAACATTCATTTAATATTTACTTCCAATAGACTCGATGGTTTGTAGTTTCTAATGAGACATTTTCTCCAAATAGATTGTACCATAATCATTGGAATCTGGGGCTGATAGGACATTAGGGTGAACAAATGGCACTTTGCTTTTTATCCTCACCTTTGGTAAAGGTCAAATGTGTTCTTATCCTACAGGAAGTGTTCCTTTTTCCATGATACCCTCCAAGATGATGAGTTCTAATCCTGAGGAAGACCCTTTGGACACGTTCCTCCAATATATCGAGGACATAGGGATGAAGGCCTATGATGGCTTGGTTATTCAGAATGCCTCAGACATTGCTCGAGAGAATGACCGCTTGAGAAATGAAACCAACCTGGCCTACTTGAAGGAGAAGAATGAAAAACGCCGAAGACAAGAAGAAGCAATAAAACGGTAAGTATAAATACACATATTCTGGGTCTTGTGTTACACAAGGAAGTCCATGAGATCTGCAAAGTCTGTGATGTTGTCACCAGGCCAAGAAGGGGTTTACCTCAGTTAGACTTGATGAGACAATTCATCTGGCTCTCAGTTCTTTCACCTTAGCTAACAAAAGTTATTTACTTGTGTGTTGTGCATATGGAGGTCCAGCTGGGATGGAGAAAGAATTCAGTTTTCTTTAAAAAAAAAAAAAAGTTCATACCAAACAACCCCTTGATAAAAGCCCAAAGGAAACACATAAACACTTTCATAGTCAATGTTTGATGAAAATCCTCATGTTTAATGGTCTTTGTTTATAGTTCTTACCCTATAATACTTCAACTTCTTAGGTCATCAAGAAATGCATTGATAATTAGAATTATATGAGCCTCTGAAGGCAGGTGGGACCTTCACTATGTGCTCTCCGTGCAGAGTTTTATGACTATTGTGTGTCTTGTCCAGTACTAAGTGCCCCAGGTTTGTTGAAATAAAATGACTTTTATGTTGCAAAACCTACCCCCTACAAGCAAATAAGTGTCAGATTATAGCTTCCACATTGAGGCTAAATGTCCTGGGGCACTGAAACTGAAAGTAGGATATACATCTTTTAATTTCCCAAAGAATGTTATAGTGTTTCCAGCGTGTGTGTGTGTGTGTGTGTATGTGTGTGTGTGTATATGTGTGTACCAGGGGTACAAGTAGAGGCATATTGTGGTATACAAAGTCTTCTTTCTTCAATAAGTTCTATTTATTAAGTGCAAAGATTCAGAATTCAGAAAAGTAATCCATGTCAATTAGCTGGATACTAAGTAGTAATAGTTAAGCTATTTTAATAGTTGGTAGATCATTCATCTAATCTGGCATTAATACTTGTACTTAAACTCTCTGTGAACATTATGACATTAGGGAAAATAAATTATGTTAAGATGAACTATTTATGAAGCTAGGTAAGGATGCATTACTCTAATCATTTAATGGCAAATACTTTTATACAAGAAGTTAGAGAAAGAGAGAGAGAGAGAATTGGAAATAAAAAAAGAAATGGTATGGAGTATTATTTTGAAAGAATATGATCTTTTCATTTTGGAAAATGGAAAATGTAATTGTTCCATTTGGAAAATGGAGATCTATGCTACTACTATATAGATGTTTGCAAAATGACATACCTGATAAATATTACTACAATTGCATATATTTAAGTCAATATCTTGTTAAGGACCATGTTATTTTTTATATCTACCCCAATTTTAGTTGGTATCAAGGATTCCCTTCTAGGATACACTAAATGTCCTTTTTTTTTTTTAATATTTTTATTTCTAAGAGAGAGAGAGAGGGAGAGAGAGACAGCGTGAACAGGGGAGGGTCAGAGAGAGAGGGAAATACAGACTCCGACATAGGCTCCAGGCTCTGAGCTGGCAGTCAGCACAGAGCCCGACGCGGGGCCCGGACCCACCAACCGCGAGATCATGACCTAAGCGAAAGTCAGACGCTTAACCGACTAAGCCACACATGCGCCCCTAAAAGTCCTTTCTTTAGGAAAACTTTTCCCCCCCTGGGAATTATTCTGATGGACTTTTGTATGTATGTGTGCATTTTACTTTTGTGAGAATGAGCTTTCTAAAATTCATAACAAAAAAGGATGGCCCACTGGACTTCTAAAACAATTCCATCTCTAAAATGAAAAGTTTCCTGATCTTGACATTAAAACCCAATTGTTCATTCTTTTTTTGTAACTATATAAGTAGAATTATTTGCAGATGAGTTTCATTAGATTTTGCAGAGTACTGAAGTGTGCTTATCACTGTACCATTAACTTCTGTGCTTCATCAACAACATTTAGAAGAGTTCTATCTAAAGATATTAAGACAGGAAATGGCTGATTTTTAGGTAGATTACTGGCAAGTGTTCAAAGAGACATAACCAACAACTCCAAATAACTCTGAAGTCCAAGGGCTGGGAGCAGGGTTTTGACCAGTAGCAATATAGCAAAATATTGTCTGTATATAATAAGTGAGGCCCAGGAAATGCTGTTATGTGACATTAGAGTTGGCCCTGACAGATCAATAAGTCAACATTTTCTAGTGTCAATTTAGAAAGCACAAAAGCATAGATAGTTTAGATCATACATTGAATTGAAAAAAAAGCCCCCAGTTATCTGGACACCTTTACTTCCACATCAGTCTCTCAGCATAAGATAAAACTCTATCTTAGCTCTATTTGAGAATAGAGCAAAGAACAGGAGTAAGTTATCCACCATGTTATGCTCTCATTGGTGTTATTCACAGAAGAGCTGTAAAAGTTTGTAATTCGTCAGTTCAACACAATGTGGTGGGATTTCAGATATCACTCCGTTTAGAATTTCTCCCTAGATGTGGGTGGATAGAACAGGGGACTAAACTAATTTTGTAGGTATGAGAATGGCCAACTAGAGGTAAACAAACTGACAGGTGCTAATAAAATGGGCTTATGTTCAAGTTGAATTCTGACTCCACCCTGAAATAGGACAGAGATTTAATCTTGGCCATAAAGAATAACACTGATCCAGGTGAGATAGATAGGGCATCTCACACCTGAGGTCAAAGTGATACAAGACAATGTGCAAACAATGCATGCAACATACAACACGGTTGCTGATGTCCAAGCTACAGTGTAAGCTTCATGAGAAGAATAATTCTAAATAGTTCTTCCAACAGGATCTAATGCAAATACATTATTCAATGAATATTTGCTGTTAAATTTATTAATTGATTAAAGAAATATATGTTGAAATTTTACTAACTCTAAGGAAATGTGTTCAAGACTTTGATGAGACAGTAATGAACAGAACAAAGACCCTGATTATAAAGAAGTTACATTCTAAGGGAAGGGTGAATAAGAGACAACACTAAACATGTAGGTTTATATAAATATTTATAACAGGTGGTAAAGCAAAGCTAGGCAAAGGACATAAAAACAGAGCCAAGGGAAGGCCACTGAGATGATGTTTGAGACATTGGAAATACACTCTCAGAGATGTGAGGTGTATGGCTATTGGCAGGAAGAGAAATCTAGACAGAGGGAATAGGAGTATGATGTGATCTACAAAAAGAACAAGGAGTCATGCAGTGGCCAAGGCAAGGATTTAGGGTATGTAAGTCTACACTGGCAGTAAGCCATCAGGTAATGTAGAGCCTTATAAACTCTTGTGTTTTATTCTGAAGGAGAAAACAAAATTTATTGAGGACTTTTGAGCAGAGCTGTGGCTTGCTTTAACTGAATATTTTACCAGGATTACTCTTGCTCCTGTGTTGAATAGACTGATGGGACATAATTAAATGCAAGAAAGTGAAGAAAGAAAGTCTTTCCAGTAATTCAGGTGAGAGATGATGGTGGCTTGGACTATGGTGGTAACAGTAAAGATGGCATTGGGGTATCTGGGTGGCTCAGTCAGTTAAGCATCCAACTTCAGCTCAGGTCATGATTTCACAGTTTGTGAGTTCAAGCTCCACGTGGGACTCTGTGTGAACAGCTCGGAGCCTGCAGCCTGCTTCAGATTCTGTGACTCCTTTTCTTTCTGGCCCTCCCCCACTAGTGCTCTGTTTCTCTGTCTCTTAAAAAATGAATAAATGTTAAAGAAAATTTTAAAAATATATTTAAAAGTGGGATAAAATGTCAAATTAGGGGCACCATCAAAATTTTCCAATTGGTGAGATGTAGGAGTTGAGTAAAAGAAAAAACACTGAAGATGGCTCTCAATGTTGTCTTGCTACTGTTTTGTGTGTGTGCGTGTGCTTGTGTGTCTGTTTTTCTTTGTCTTTTGCCTGAAACACGAGAAGAATGGTGTTTTCATTTAATTAAAGGGCAAAGACTAGAGAAGAAGGTTGAGTTATTCTTGTTAGAGGAATAAAAGATAAGCTTTGGTGTTCCAGTTTTGTAAGGCATTTTGGAGGTTTAAGTTGAGAATGGTAGATAGACAGTTGATCCATTATTTATGGTAAGATAGAAGCTAGAGACATAAATACGAAGGTCCTCATAGTCTATAGAGTCCAAGGCATGAGACTAGTTGAGTGTACCTAGAATCTAAAATTAGAGAGCTGGGGGAGCTTGGATGGCTCAGTTTGTTAAACCTCTAACTCTTGGTTTCAGCTTAGGTCATAACCTCGTGATTCATGGGTTTGAAACCACACTGTGCTCTGTTTTGGCAGCATGGAGCCTGCTTGGGATTCTCTCTCTCTCTCCCTCTCGGAACCCTTCCCCTGATTGCTCTCTCTCCCTCTCTATCAAGATAAATAAATAAACCTAAATTTTTTTTAAATGAAAATAAGAATAGAGAGGGATGGGAGGAGCACCCAGGACTATTCCCTGGGATGCCTGACTGCTTACATGATAGGAACATTAGATGAATCCAGGAAGAACAGCCAAGAAAGAGGGGGAGAACCACATAGGAGGGTGATGTTTTGGAGTGAAGTGACAAAAGTGATCAAAGAAGAGAGACTTGGGGACACCTGGGTGGCTCAGTTAGTTAAGCATTCCACTCAATATCAGCTCAGGTCTTGATCTCAGGGTGATGAGTTCAAGCCCTACATTGGGCTCTGTGCTGGGCATGGAGCCTACTTAAGAAAAAAACAAAGAGGAAAAACAGATTTTGCTGATAGAAAAACTATGTTAAAGTCTGAGAATTGAAGCCCCTTCCACACTGGTGTTGTTGACAAGAACAATTTTGGTGAAGGGCTGGGAACAAAACCTAATGAGATTGTGTTCACGAGAGAGTAGGAAGAATGAAAGTGAAGCAGAATACAGAGAACTCTTTTGAGTGTTTTAAGGCTAAAGGAATTACAAAATATGGTGAGTAATTGTAGTGGCAGGTGGGGTCTATGGTACTTGGTTTTTCTTTTTTTTTTTTCCTTTAAGAAGAGAGAAAACTGGCTTATTTAAAATGCTGATATGAATGATTACAATAGAAAGGGAAATGTTAATGGCTTAGAAGCAGGAAGGAAAAATTACTGTGATTATGTCCTTGAGTAGGTGGGAAGGGTTGGGATGTAAGTCATCGTAGGAAAAAGCGCAGACTGCTCAGCCATTGTAGGAAAAAGGATGGCCTAGGATACGGATGACTGAATGAGCCTGAATGAATGACTAACCCTGTAACACAAGGCCCTGAACCTGGTTCATCCTGTCCCAAACACCATTGTCTTACAGCTTCCACAGCTGTTCATGCAATAAGATTTAAAGAGGTGGTATGTATCTCGGTATTGGGAACTCTTCATATTCTTTCCTGCACCCTCTCTTCCAAATACTTCTCTGGAACCCTAATCCAAAGCATGAATATCTCTGGGAAGAACAAAATACTAGCAAAACCTCCTAAATTATTGAGACTTCTAAATGTCTTTCTCTTCCCAAAGCATGGCCATGTACAACATGGGAACATAGAAGTCTCTGGATGTTGTTGGGGGATGGAGTTTGAGAGAGAAAAGTCAAAGGAATCAAACACATGGTGACTGGACAAAAGGAGGAGACCAAGGGATTTCACGTGACTCTGTGCCAGGGGTGGCCATGGTATCTTAAGGTATCCCATGTCAGTATGCATTGTAAAATCCAAATTCAACTTGATTTTGTTTATGTGATGACCAGTATTTTGAAATCTTGACAATTTATTTGTTTTTATAATTACATTAGTTTTTTTAATGTTTTATTTTTATTTCTGAGAGAGAAAGAGAGAATGAGAGAGAGAGAGAGAGAGAGAGAGAGAGAGCGTGAGCAGAGGAGGGTCAGAGAGAAAGGGAGACACAGAATCCAAAACAGGCTCCAGGCTCTGAGTTAGCTGTCAACACAGAGCCCGATGTGGGGCTTGAACCCACGAACTGTGAGATCATGATCTGAGCTGAAGTCAGTCGCTTAACCGACCGAGCCACCCAGGCACCTCATAATTAAAAAATTCTTTAACATTTATATATTTTTGAGAGAGACAGAGCATGAACAGGGGAGGGGCAGAGAGAGAGGGAAACAGAATCTGAAGTAGGCTCCACCCTCCGAGTTGTCAGTGCAGGGCCCAATGTGGGGCTTGAACTCACAAACATTGAGATCATGGCCTGAGACACAGTCGCTCAACCCACTGAGCCACCCAGGTGCCCTGAGATCCTGCATTTTAAAATATAATAATCTTTTATTTTCTTCTTATAGTACATTTTTGGAATTACTTCAACTTTCTTAATAGAAAATATATTTTTTAATATTTTTGAAAACTCTGCAGGAAGATTCTGGTCACATAAGCCTTCTGGGGTTTCAGGGTTGGTGACAGAAGCAGAATACTCACGTCTATCCTTAACACACATTTTAATATTTCTAACATGCAATTTAGTCCAGTTGTAAAGAAAATTCTATATGACATTCATGAACATGGCTTAATCAATTAAAATTCTTTAACATATCTGCTGAATGCCTTCTTAAATATGTGCAATGATTTAAAATATGAGATCGAAAGGCTGAAAATCTAAAGATGGGGCATGTTTGACCTTGAAAAGGCATTGATGATAATTCTCTGTGAAATATGCCAGTTGCAATTTCAGAAATGTGCCGACTGCCAAGGATTGCTTAAAAAATGGAAATAGGATTTCATATGATTGACCTTCTGGATCACATATGTGCGGAAATGCCTTTTGTGTTGAAGCCAGGAGGCTTAAAACACTGAGTGCTTAGAAAAGAATCCCCTTACCCTTTTCTCAGTCTTGCACATCATTTAGGCTTTCTGAGCCCAACTGCATATATGTTTTTTAGTTTATTTATTTATTTTGAAGGAGAGATTGCCTGCGAATATGAGCAGGAAGAGGGAGAGAGAGAGAGAGAGAGAGAGAGAGAGAGGGAGAAAGTAGAATCCCAGGCAGGGTTTGCATTGTCAGAGAGGAGCCTAACGCGGGTCTCCATCTCACAAACTATGAGATCATAACCTGAGCTGAAATCAAGAGTCAGACGCTTAACTGATTAAGACACACAGGTGCCCCTCAATTCCATAGTTTTAAACTAACTTGAGCCCCTTGTCACTACTAACTTTCTTGTACCTTCACTGCCATTTCTCAAATGGGGTTTTACTGTAAGGGCTTGTTGGATAAACATTCTAAATAAATAAAAAGTGATACTGTTAGTGCTTCCTTTAACAGCCCCGAATAACATTTGATGAGAAAGAGAATGACTTAAAGGAGAAAAGTTAATGGAGAATGAAAAAATTATTTTGGTAGCTCATCATTTCTGGTATTTTAAGTCCTAATGGCTTTGTGCAGGCACTGTTAAATGAGATTTACTTTTTATTAAAAAGCCTGGAAGAAAACAAACACTCAAAACCTATAGCTTCAAACAAGTGAGCTCACTTGAGGTGGGCTAAAAAACTCCAGTTTTTTCTGTGGGGGTGAAAAGGGATTTTTAAAGAAACAGGGATGAAGGTATGTTGGACCACTGACGCAGCACAGGATACAGACATTAAGAAGGAAGCAACTCAGGGACGCCTGGGTGGCTTAGTTAATTAGCGTTCCACTTCGACTCAGGTCATGATCTCACAGTTTGTGAGTTCGAGTCCTGAGTCAGGCTCTGTGCTGACAGTTCGGAGCCTGGAGCCTGCTTCAGATTCTGTCTCCCTCTCTCTCTGCCCCACCCTCACTTGCTCTCTCTCTCTCTCAAAAATAAACAAACATTAAAAAATTAAAAAGAAAAAGGAGGCAATTGACCAAGAATAGAATATGGCCACAGACAACTGTGAGGCAATTCCTGTGTGCGCTTGTGACTATGAGGCCTGTTATAGAGGTTCAGTATTTATAGGTAATGCCTTGTTTAGGACATCAGATAAGGATTTTCATTGAGGAGGAGCGACAATCAAAAGAGCATCTGGTATACCAAAAGTACATTGAGGTTTCAGGCTTCCTTTTAAGTGACTTTTTCCTTCTGGATTCTGGAAATTGTCCCTACACTGTCTCATTTTACTATCAGCCACAGTGTTTTGCAAACAATATAGGAAAAAATCCCTTCAGTAAAAACAAGAGCAAAAACAACCAACCAACCAACCAAAAACCCCACAAGAAAATATGTTCCCAATAAATGTTTTTGAGTGAGTGAGTTTTCTATTATAGGAAGGGGCTGGGTTTTTTTTTTTTTTCCTAATGAAACAAATGTTACATTAGTGAAATTCTCCTAAACATTGCAAGTCTGGAAGACAGCTCTCAACTAAAGCCAAGTGGTATTGTCACAAAGGACTACTTAGGCTGATTAGGAACGTCTCTGCTCCCTGTGGATGCCCTCGAGGGATCTATATGAGGTTATATTTCCTCTTTAAAAGTGACAGTCAGAAATGGAATTAGATTACTTACAGCTTCTTTAAAAAAAATACATTGCAATTGTGTATTAGTGTGTATACTTGGAAGCCATTTATATTTGAAGGTTTCAATATTTCTGTTTGTCAAAGAGAAACAAAGCACAGCTAAATATCCTTTAGGCCACGGAGGGGAAAAAAGTAAAAATAAAAATAAATAAAATATTGGCTTTTCTTTTTCAAAAGCATTGTTACTTAAAAAGCAAATTGTTCTAATACCAAAGTTTTGAACTGATAAATATTTTAAATAATTACCCAAAGACATAATTATGCAGAGAACTCTTAAGAGAGGAATGTTAGCAGTTACATAAATCCTCTTTAGATAGTTATGGCTTCTCTGGAATCATACTCATGATTTGTGGCAGAATACTTTATGGAAATAGAGAGCATTTACTGAAGTGCATTTTAGTGGGTGATCTATCCATTCAGTGCCTCATGAATACCCACTTTGGTCACAAATAGATAATCTCATTGGGTTTGATTTAATTGGAGGCATGTAGAAAAATGAAATACCCTATTTGTGTATCAAAATAGATGTGGAAACACCATTGCTCAGGTAAGTGAAGACAGTGAAATGAACTAGGCTTCAGAAACATAACTGTGTCAACTTTTAAAAATACTCTACAGCTAGCCTTAAAATATTTAGAACTCTTCTATAGCTGGTAGAGGAATAGTCTACAATTAGCTAAAGCTGCTATGCTTAGAGCCTAGGAAACAAACTCAAAAAACCCTCAGCCATAATCCTATCTAGAATGAAACTCAAATCTGCAGCATGTCAGGGTCTTGCTGGAATGAATCAGCTGATCTGATCTGATGTGAATTTCTGACCTAATTTTGCTGTAGGACTCAGTGCTCAGGCAGAGAAAACAAGGTTAATGTGTTGATAAGGGGGTGAGATTAAACAGCAGACAGTATCTTAATAACCCTCTCTAATTTCAGCTTCCTCTTGTGTTTGTGATTAATTCCAATCACTTTTCTATTAATCATTTCAGGGGACTTCAAGCTGCTTTGCTTGTTTTTACGATAAAATTATGCATCCAGATTTTCTTCTTCTTTTTTTTTTTTTTTTCTTTTCCAAAGATAAACAAGGTATCTAGATATGGAAGTCACTTTGGCTACCACACCAAGTGTTTGGGGAAAATTTTATTCATAGGCCCATACAATTAGAAGGCAGAATTCAATGATTCACCTTGTCCTTCCCTCGCTGATTGCTTTTTATTGAGCCAGAAGCCAAATCTACAAGGGGCTGATCCTAAATAAATTGATTTATCGAAAGTGTTCCACTTTTTTTTTTTTCTTTTAGTGCTGGTGGGGAAAGTTAATATTAATGAGCATATATCCGGGGACACTGCTTATACATGAATATTAGCTTTCCCCACTTAGCCTAAGGACATCCCATTGGTCCATTTTGGCTACTATGCCCATTCATTTTGCCAGTCAAAGTGGTGCCTTCCATTTTCAGGAAGGGTCACCACAGTCCTGAGATGATAAAGACAAACTCCAGCATTCATCTATTTAGAATGTACACTGTATCTATACTGGTAATAGCGGTGATTTTAGGTTTTTCATTCAGTCACCTGCCAAGACAGATTAGAAGCCATAGGCTCATTCAAGATAAACTGCCTTCTCTTTCTCATACACCTTCTTGAGAGCTATTTTCACTTGTGGTTATTTCAACTTTAATTAGATTCTGGGCCAAGCACTGGCTTTACATTTTAGAAATCTCAGTGTCAGTTCCATATCTGAAATAAATACACAGATGTTGGCAAGAGGAGGGGCTTTCTGAATATACCCCATCTGGACCAGTCGGTCAGCATGAGGATTAAGCTCTTCTAAATGCTAAGGAGATTGCAGCAAAGCATAGACCTTCCAAACCTTCAAACCTATGGCATCCTGAATGATTGAAAAGAAACCCATTGGAAAATGTAAGGTAATTTTTCTTTTAGAAGTAGTGTTAAATATTTAGAGATGTTTATAGATTAATTAGGCAATAGCTTTCAGCCCAGGGCTGTTTTTTTAATATTCTTCAGGCTCTTGGAGGATATTCTCGATCTTTAACGAAGTGTGGCCTTTGTAAAATGTTCATAAACCCAGATAAGGGAACGGAGTTCTTACAGAGCAAAACTATGAGTCAGAGGATTTTTTAGCTACTAAAAATGCAATATGGCATAGAGAACATGTCTAATGTAGCAAATGAAACTGCTAGAGCCTGCACATGCTAATAAAATAGCTCCAAGTCTCTGTCCAACTTTGACTTAGCCTAAAGGAAACATCATCATTATAAATTTATAGATCGCCTTGAAATTAATTTTCCATCATGAATTGAGTGAAGGAAAATCAAGCCCCCCTCCCAAAACGGATCTTTGCTCAAACCGCATGCCACTAGTTAAAAGTTATTTTCAATAACACTCATATTTGGAAATACATAAAAGAGTATTCATGTCCATCCTAGAATAGGGATATTACTGGCTTGCCAAGAAGCAGAGGGAAAAAAAATACATCCTTTTTTTTTTCTTAAGGAAAGCACTTTCAATAAGATATACAAGGAAGATGCTTTAAAAACAAAAAGACCAGCATTTAAAATCCATTATTTTAATTAGCAAATTGCATTTTAGTCTTTGATTTGAGGCTAAGTATACCACTCAGCATAACCTGATGTTTGAATAAGACATTAACTGTTCAGCAATGAAGAGCATTACCAAGGAGACGGTTTAATTTCCTATTAGGCTGATGTTTATGGGTGTTTCCCAGCTATTTTGTTTCTATGTGAAATTTTTCAATAAGCATTTAGTGAACATCTATTTCATGGCAGGCATTGTTCTAGGTGCTTGGGCTAAAAGCAGCAAACAAAATAGTAAAAATGTTTCCCTTTGTGGGATTTACAATCTCGAGGGGGTGGGATGAAGGAGACAGACATTTAAGCAGGTAAACTAGAGTAAGTTAAAATGGGATGAGTTCTAAGAAGGAAACAAAATCAGAGCATTGGAGGTCAGAGGCATGGGGAGAAGGCAATTTTACATAGGTTGGTCAGGGAAAAGCTCACTGAGCGTGTCACATTTGAGGGAAAAGCTGTGCGGATCTCCAGGGTGACAAATTTCTGGGATGAAGAAACCTCCAGAGAAGATGTCCTTGGTGGAAGCTTGTCTGGCACATGGGAGGAACCAACCAGAAGTCAGTGTGACCAGAATGGGGTAAGAGAGGAATGGGGTTGGATCACAACAGAACACTGTCAAGACTTCTGCTTTGACTCAAATGAGATGAGATGAGAAATCATAGTGCTTTGAGACGAACAATGCCACGTCTGACTTCTACTATTAAAAGGAGGGTTATGGAGCGGCTGCGGGGCTTGGTCGGTTGGGCATCTAACTTCAGCTTGAGTCATGATCTCATGGTTCAGTTTCGAGCTCGCCTCAGGCTCTGCTCTGACAGCTCGGAGCCTGGAGCCTGCTTCGGATTCTGTGTCTACCTCTCTCTCTGTCCCTCCTCTGCTCATGCTCTGTCTCTCTCTTAAGCCAGGAAAGCCATGCTGGCTACTCAGTGGAGAAGCAAGAGCAGAGGCTCGAACATCACTTGGGAGGCTTCAAACACAATTCTGAGGAGGGAGGATGTTGGCATGGACCTGAGTCCATGGACAGGGGGAGGTGTGGTGGAAATCAAGATACATTTTGAAGGTCGAATGGATGGAATTTGGTGACAGATTCAATATGGGGTTGAGCTCAAGGTAAAATCTTGCCATTTCCAATAACTAGGTTGAAAGGACAGCAGAGAGTTTTGGTGAGAATGATTTTTAATATGTTTGATATGTTTATTAGGCTTCCAATGATTTGTTGATTTTTGTGGGTGTCTTTTTTTTGAAATGTTTATTTATTTTGAGAGAGAGAGAGAGAGCACCAGCGAGAGAGCATATGTGAAGGGGAGAGGCAGAGAGAGAGAGGGAGAGAGAGAGAGAATCCTGGCACAGAGCCTGCCCAGGCTCAATCCCACAAATCCTAAGATCATGACCTGCATAGAAACTAAGAGTTGGACTCCTAACATACTAAGCCCCTCAGACACCCCTATCTCTTAATTTTTGTAAGAATTAATATCTCAGTTTTGATAATTTGTAGGTGAGAGATTGAATAATTTTAGAGACATTTGGAATACTTTTATAAAACTCTAAAAGTTATACTGACACACATTTAAGTCTGAGGACATATTTTTAAAAAGTTTATTCAGAGGAGAGCAAGCATAGTAGATTAATCACAGGAAATGAACAATCGCCTGGAGGCCCTTCCATTGTGCAGAGTTAGTGGACTTAAGAAATCTTGATTCCAAGAGCTGCATGATCTGCACTCTCACAAGCCCTCCAGTGTAGGGGAGAGATAAAAGCCCTAGTCCTATAATCTGAGAAGTGAGATAAAAGGCAGGGAGGTGTAGACCCACCAAAAACCTGACATTTCTGAAAAGGAAAAAAAAATGCGCTGAGTATGAGTTGCTTCAATTATTAGCGTTGGTAAGGTTCATTAACTACCTTTTTACAATGATGGGCACCTTTTCTGCTCTTGGGTATGACAATAAACCAGTAGATGATTAACCCATTGTAAGCAGAAAATTTGGACTGTCAGTGTGTGTGGGTGTAAGGAAACGCGATTGAGTAGCGGGAACATCCTAGGGCCTAGACAAAGGTGGCATGAATAACTTTTATTTTCTAGCTTTAGCAAGACCCATTAAAAAGTCCCTTAATTAGTTTTTTAAATGTTTTATTGATTTTTGAAAGAGAAAGAGACAGAGACAGAGTGTGAGCGGGGGAGGGGCAGAGAGAGAGGGAGACAGAACCTGAAGCAGACCCCAGGCTCTGAGCTGTCAGCACAGCATCCCACGTGGGGCCTGAACTCATGAACCAGGAGATCATGACCTGAGCCGAAGTCGGATGCTTAACCGGTGGAGCTACCCCAGCGCCCCAAAAAGTCCTTTAATTTTTACAGTTAAGTTTACTCATTTGGTGATTAGAAATAACAATATTCATTCTGTTGCATTGTTAATAGAAATAAAGAAGCAATTCATGGGATAACCAACATGTTGTTGCTGCTTAGAATTGGTAACTGCTATTACTCTTAGAATTAGTATTATTACCACTATTAATGATTTTCCTGTTGTCATCATCATCTTCATTTCCATCACATATTGTGGTTATGTTAAAAATGACAAATGGCGGGGCGCCTGGGTGGCTTAGTCGGTTAAGCGTCCGACTTTCGCTTAGGTCATGATCTCGCAGTTCGTGGGTTCGAGCCCCGCGTCGGGTTCTGTGCTGATTGCCGGCTCGGAGCCTGGAGCCTGTTTCAGTCTGTGACTCCCTCTCTCTCTGACCCTCCCCTGTTCATGCTGTCTCTCTCTCTCTCCTAGAAATAAATAAAACATTTAAAAAAAATTTTTTAAAAATGACAAATGGCACCGTGTTCAAAAAGGTTCTGTCTCCATTTAGGGTAGAAATGAACACAGAGAATTAAACAGGATTGTCTGCTTTGAGCATTTGCAAAGACTCGTGTGCCCCTCCCATAAATGTGAATTACTTACTTTATCATTCTGTTTCATCTTCTTGATGGGCCCATATTTTTGTTCTTTCTTCTAAAATTGTTAAAGTTACACGAGGGCTGAAAGAATTGTGGCATACAAATAGATTCCTAAGGTTGCACTAATTGGTAGTTTTAGTTTTAATTATTAAACTGGCCTTCTAAGAGTAGAGAAAATGTCCCTTGTGCATAGTAGGTTTTGAAACATTTGTAAATCAAATTGTATCCAACTCACTTGGTGTGCTGACAGTGAATTTCCCAAGGGAATAGTAAATAAACTGGTCTTGCCTGTGATTTTTTAAAAACGTAATTCACTATTGAATTTCCAGGTATTTTCAGGGAACTATCCTCCAAGTTTTTTCTCTTGGCACATAAGCTGCTACGTTATTACTCTTTTCATGGAAATGTGTACTTTCTGTGAAACTGCTGTAACTTTTAGGTTAAAGGGAAATAAAGAAATAATGAATCATGAAGATAAAATGACGAGTACTTGATATCTGCAAGACTTAAAATCTTAAATGTGGTGGGGGTTTTTGCTTGCTTTCTGCTGTTGTTTTATTTTGTTTTGTTTGTTTAAAGCAATATGCTCCCTGGTTTGATTTCTCTTCTGGAGAGCAATGGGACTTTGAACACTGCATGTAAATCCTGCTAAAAAAAATGTTTGAGCTTCACATTGGTTTGAGGATTCTGGGGAAGGTTAGCTCAACAATAGCGCTTCACCACCCTTTGCTGGGAGAAAGAGTTCTTTCAAGCTACTTGATGAAGTAATTGTAACTCTGATCTCTCCAGCTCTTTTTGAAGAGAACCAGAATTGCATGGAGAAATTTGAGGCTTTAAGAATTTTCCTGGAGGGATTCTGAACCCCATAGGATGCTTGCTGTTACACTGTGACGTATAATTTTTTATATGCCCCATTCTAATACACAACTGAAATAGTATTTGTTTGGGTGAGAAATGACATAGAAGACAGGAAATGACTTGACAAACAAGTTATTTTATAGATCATTTTTAAGGAGATATTTTTTCAGCAGCTGGTATTTTACTTTATTTTGAGGAGAGATGTTATTTTGTGATAAAAAAATAAACAGTAATGGAGAAATTAACACAAAATAATGGGAAGAATATCTTTACAGGGATCAGAGTACATATAGACTCTGCTCTCAGGAGAAAGGGGATGGCTTATTTTTCCCTCCTTCCATACCAGGTATGAAATTATATAGCAGGGAAAGTTTGATCATGGGGAGACTAGAATCTGAAATAATTTACCCTCAGGTTGCCTCTAAAGTGTTTTAGAGAAAACTCATTGCAATTAATGTAAATCATTCTCTTAGGCCTACTGAACTCTGGATAATGAAACAAAGGGTTAAGAGATGAGTAGTTTGTGACTTTTCTCTGGATTTTTACTGAGCCCTTTTTGAAGTCCTAAGACCTCAGCATCTCCCAACTCTTAGAAGATCAATACAAATATGATATCTTATTTGGAAAGAAATTCCACATGTTTTAAAACCCATGTTAGTTGAGACACATTCATTTCTAGAAATTAGTTCTTCAAAATATCAAATTTCATTCGCAGAGACTTTTTTTTCCATATAATTGTACTTGTATTTCTTCTTAGTAACGTCTTAGGATTTTGATTTATTTCCTTAGGGCTTATGTTTTATAATAACATTTTGATTCCAATCTGGCATGTGTGTGTGTGTGTGTGTGTGTGCACGTGCACACATATTCCGTTCACTTTGGCCACACTGTTTAAAAAGCCTAGGTATTTCAAATAAAAGAAGAGAGGAAAATCACAGTCTCAAAACATAGTACATGGTTCGACAGATTAAATAGGCTAAAGAGCGATGGGGGAGGGGGACACAAAATGACTGCCCAGTAAAAGCCTTTTTAGCAAATCATGTTGAATCTCATTAATAAAGAATACTTCCACTAAAGCTGTACAATCAATCTGCCATGTGCATTAGTGATGTCTAGTCCAATTCAGGTAGATAAATTGTTCCCTAAGTGTTGGTCAGTTGCCACTCAAATCACAATACCAATAATACATGCCATGCTGAATTTCTCCTGACTCATGATGAAATTTCTTTCACGGGGTTAGACTAGACCAAACAGGTGAAGGAGAAGAATGGTGTCTGTCTGAATGAACACCACTATCTACAGCAAAGAAGGATAGACAGGAAGGGAGATAAGCGATAGACAACAACACTACAAACCAATCTACCAAAAATAACATGACACGGAGGAATCTAACTAAACCCCATTGCCAAAAGTGTCAGCTAAAAATACAACTGGAAAAGTGTAGTCAATACAGGGTTTGCAAAGTCAGATGAGAGCATTACCCGAGCACAGAGATATCCATCACGGGAAAACAGGCTTAAGACAGAAAGATAAAAGAGAAGGGGAAACAGAGTAACTAAACACTTCCGTGAATAGTTTAATTACAGTGTCTTAGTCTGGTTCCACCCATGAACAATTCTACTTAATGATAGCTACCATGACTAATATTCTTCCCCATGGCTCGCTATCAGAAGCATTCATTATTATAAAGAGATACTTTTTAAAGGCACAATATAAGGTGTCCTTGTGAGATTCTCTGGTTTGAGTCGACACCACATAATTATTCCATTGGCTTCATATACGGTCTGAAAATAAAAACACCTGCTTTTGAACCTGTAGTGGAAGGAAAAGTATTCTAGCATCTCTTACAAGATTAAAAGTCTCCGAGTAAGAGAGCATTTTGAAACGAGGTGGAAATACTAAGCCCGAGCTGTTGTATGATTGCATTAAAGTGGAGGAATGAAAGATTAGGATGGTATTGGGTTTTAGGAAGGAGTGTCGCTTGTGGATTTGTCATTAATGCAGTGACCCTATCTGCCCAAGCCTTTCCATTTCAAGGTGACTTAGCATTCTAAAGAGAAGCCAGCTTACACAGTCCCCTGTGTAAGTTGCCTTCAGCAAAGCACCTCTATCTTTAATTTAACACAATTGGCAATCTTGGTTGGAGACAGACTGTGATTTACTTAACATGAAAACAGAATGACCTCTATGACCCCAGAGTTGAATGAGAAACTCCTTTCAGGTTTGATGGCATGTGTGACCCTTAGAAGGTAACTTGGAGGGGGTGGGGGGAAGAAATGGCCTCAGTGAACATGTGGAGGATGGGAAAAATCCCTCATATCATGCCCTCATCTTCTCCTAGATAAGTGTATGCATGTTTGTTTTTTAATGGTGTGCTTCAATAATGCACACATGTTGCATTACCTCAGTGACACGGAATGAAACCCTATTGGAATGAACAGACTCAAAACCATTAACCTGATGCAATAAAACAATCTTCACCTGCCAGCTAGCAGGGTTTGTACATTCCTGATAAGGATACAGGACATTCTGGGACCTGTTCATATAGGAAATAGTATGTAGCAGACACACCCACTACTTTCAGCACCTTGACCGATCAACTTCGCACATGGCAGATCGGGCCTGATAGATCTCAAAACAACACCTTGTTCCACTTTTGTTTGCATTCATGTCTGAACTTTGGAGGGAAAGACAGTTTCCCTCACTCCTTTCAAATTCATTGGGATAGACCAAAGAAATGAACTAAGGAAATGTTATTTTGTATTAAAAAGGATAGGAAGACAACAAATCAATTAAAGTTTTCATCAAATTATTTTTTTCTCAAGTACTTAATCAAATATCCCATTTGTACACTCTCTCTAAATGTTCCCAGCCTCAGTTTGTATTATGCAATCCTTAATCATCATATCTGGGCAAAGCAAATTACCATGCTTATATATATTATAAGAAGAGTCTTCTGTTGTACATGGCTTATAAATTAGCATAGAAGTCTTTTAAATTTTTGAACAATGACCTTTGAGACCTAGAGTGATGCTTTCCTGTTATTTTATTTAAAATATAGAACAAATATAAAATCAGGCAAAAAGAGGAAGTTATAATTTGAGGGAATTCTAAATTTAAAAAATTTTTTTAATGTTTATTTATTTTTTTTGAGAGGCAAAGTGTGAGCTGAGAAGGGACAAAGAGAAAGGGAGACACAGAGTCCAAAGCAGGTCCCAAGCCTTGAGCTGTCAGCACAGGGCCCTATGCTGGGCTTGAACTCACAAACCGCAGAATTATAACCTGAGCCTGAGTCAGACACTTAACCGACTGAACCACCCAGGTGTCCGTATAATCTGAGGGAATTCTAAAGCCCTTAGGTTTGACTTTTATAGACAGGTAAATAAATAATTGCATTCACCATCAATGCACTTATGATATTTATATTGCATATAAATATAATGTGGTCAGAACATGGTCTTCCTAAAACCAAAGCATTATGGAAATAAATTAGACATAAAGTAAGGATTAAAATAAAAAGAGAGACTAGAAGTCAAGGAAATTTTAGCCAGGTCACTAAAATGCCAGACTTTTTTTCCTTCTTCTTCAGTCTCTGAATTTAGATGTTTGCAAAAATTCTTGTTAGAAGTAATCATTAAAAGAATCCTTGCAATTTTAATAAAGTAAGTCAAAAGCAATTTGAAGTTATCTCCATCATACTAAAAGTTGCATGTCTGAACTGGCACTTAATTGCTACAATAACATTGCTTTTCTAAAACCAAACTTTTGGCATGGACACTTCAATAGAATTCAGGGTTTTAAAAAGATTTTTTTAATGTTTATTTTTGAGAGAGAGAGAGAGCGAGCAAGGGACGGGCAGTGGTAAAGGGGAACAGAGTATTCGAAGTAAGCTCGGTGCTGACAGCAGAGAGCCTAATGTGGGGCTTGAACTCACAAACTATGAGATCACACCAGAGCTGAAGTCAGATGTTTAATGAATGGACTGAGCCATCCAGGCACCCCAAGGAATCAGGTTGTTTTTAAGGGAGAAAGTTTTCACAAAAAGGGGACAGAAACAAGAGGCACCTGGGTAGCTTAGCTGATTAAAGCATTGAACTCTTGGTTTCAGCTGAGGTTATGATTTCATGGTTCAAGAGTTTGAGTCCCACATCGGGCTCCATACTAACGTCGCAGGGCTTGCTTGGGATTCTCTTTCTCTGTCCCTCCCTGATTGTGCGCCCTCTCTCTCTCTCTCTCTCGCTCTCTCTCTCTCTCTCTCTCCTCCCCCTCCCTCTCTCTCTCTCTTTCAAAATAAATAAATAAACTTAAAAAAAAGGAGACAGAAACATATCAGGTGCCTGGCAAGTTCATGTCAATGGAGAGGCCACGTCCCGCTTGCTATAAAGTCAATGACGCAGCCATAACTCAGCCACAGGATCAGGGAGCACAGTGCATTCGGACTAACGTGTGTCTGCCAGACGTGCATTTCAAACTAGCCAACATGGCACAGCAGAACTTTTACTCCTATTTTTGTTAGTTTTCTGGGGGAGTGGGGGGGGGGATTGTGAATATGTGTGCGTGTGTATGCGCGCACACTCACACACTCCGTCCACTGATGTTTTGATGGATTATCCACAGAGCATTTCTCATCAGGAATTTATCCAACAAGTAAGGGCACTTTGGTTATTAAATTGAGGTCTCATGTTAGAGGCCATTAAGCAAATTATTTAGTGCATTCTGCTTTAGAAGGCAAGGGCACAAGTACAGTATTTTATAACTGGTTAATTTCATGCTGCAATTAAATTCTTGACACACAGCTGGAATGGCAAACTTAATATGAAGGGGAGAATTAAAGAGGGTTTCTTTTGTCAAGTTTCTGTTTAAAAAGGGACTCTTAAAAAGAGTTCTTTCCAATACATTTAGGAATTCACATTGGTGNGGGTGGTGGGCACTGAGGAGAGCACTTGCTGGGATGAGCAGTGGGTGTTATATGTAAGTGACGAATCACGAGAATCTACCCCCAAAATGAAGAGCACACTGTATACACTGTATGTTAGCCAGCTTGACAATAAATTATATAAAAAATAATTATAAAAAGAAATAATTTTCATCTCCTTCCCCATGGTGGGATGGAAACTACCTGTTGTGTAGAGAATAATCCAAGCAGAACTAAATATTTGGGTTTTAGATTTTGGTTTTAGATTTTATACAAACAATAGGAGTTGTATCATAATAGATTTTAGCAGACACTTTACTGAAGAAAGTTTCATAGGCAATTTTTTGATAGTAAAATTGGACTAATTCAATATACATGTTATATCAATGTCTCATTTTCAACTTGATGACTAAATCAGGAGAAAGTGGAATTATTTATGTATACGTGTGTGCAAGTGTATGCACGCATGTGAGTGTGTGTGAGAGAGAGAATACTCAAGTGTGAACTCAAGTTTATATTCCCTACAGTGGGAAATATACAGACAAAGAAAAGGAGAGGTAGTTTGTCAAGAAAAAAATTCTTGATATTTGAAATTAAAAGAAAATTGTAATGTCCCTTGGAAAATTAGTTTTATATTATACTTACCTCTTGGATTTTTTTTCTTTTCTTTTTTCTACTTATTTAGTATTTTCATCTGAACCCATAGTATAGTGTAGCAGTTAACAGTGTAATTTACAGTGTCAGACTTCCTTCGAGAACATATTTCGTCCCTAACTTCTTCTGGCTGTGTGATCATGGACAAATTACTTGAACTTTATGAGTTGTAGTCATCTCCAGGATAGAGGTAATAGTACCTATAGCTTAGGATGTTACTAAAAATCCTCAATGACACAGGCACTTAGATGGCTTAAAAGAGAAATCACAGTAAGCCCTGAGTGTTAACTCTTATGCACTAAATTATACACAACACAAGGGCAGGGGTTTGGCTTGGCTCAGTACTGCAGTCTTAGCACCTAGACCAGTAGATGTTCAATAAGTATATTTGAATGATTTATTGAATGATCAATTGTATTATGAGACCTCACTCATGAATTCATAGAAAGTTAATAAAATGATGTAATTTGAGGGGATGCTAATTTTTTAACTTTTAATTTATTTATTTTGAGAGAGAGAGAGAAAGAAAGAAAAAGAAAGAAAGAAAGATGAGTGGAGGAGGATCAGACAGAGAAGGAGAGAGAGAATCCCAAACAAGCTCTGCACTGGCAGCATGGAGCCTGACATGGGGCTTGAACTCTCAAACCATGATATCGTGGCCTGAGCTGAAACCAAGACTTGGTTAAACCAAGATTAACCAACTGAGCAACCCAAGCGCCCTGTGAGGCAAGGCTAATTTAACGCTTACTCTCCTTGGATGTCAGCAATACCATAAATCTCAAAATTATAAAATTATTCTTTTGGTTTCCATGTTGGTTCACTTTTTATAAGGCAAATGAAGAGAGATAATATTAGTACAATCAAAGGAGTGTTAGTTAATTTTGCCATACTTGGAATGATTTATTATATCCATTCTCAATAAAATGTTAGTGAGTACTGTCCTTTCAAGGGGATACCCAAGTGGCAAAGAGATGTGAATAGAATGCATCAATAGGCTGGCAACAAACCCCTATTTTACAGCTTTTCTTGGAGTTAAATTAATATGTAATGTCATCCAGTAGGAATGGGTTTCCTGAAGTCATACAGTGAATTGTTGCTGAATTTAGAATGAGAAGCAAGACTGGTTTCCTGGTATAACTGACCTAAATGATCTCATTTAGTTTAGATTTTTATTGCACATAGAAAACAGTTAGGCAATAAAACATTGAATCTTGGGATTAAAAACTTAAAAACCTGCTAGAGATTTTTAAACAACAACAACAAAATGCCTTTCATCCCTAGGATTTTTTTCCACAAAACTCCAGGAAAGGAGGAGGAATGTTAAGGACTGGCTAAATTTTTAGTGTTTACCAGGAAATCATCATTCAGTAATTAACACCTAAGAAACTATCAATAAATGGATCTTTTTTTATATAATTCTAAGTGAGATACAAATAATGGCACTCCATCAAACTGTAATGTTAGTCAAATTTATTTATCCTGCAAGTATCTTAGTTTCCTCATCCATGAAAGTCACAATCATAATGTCCACTTTGCCAGATGGTAGTGAGGTTTAAAGGGAGTATCAGTATTTCTAGAAGGACCACTACTCTCCAATTGTAGAGGGTGTATATTTTCCCCTCAAGTTCTGCCTCTACTCACACTTGTGTATTTCACACCATTCATGATCCTATGTCTTGGGCAGGTCCCTGTGGTTGTTTCAAGACTAATCTCGTTTCATTTCTCTGAAACCTTCTCAGACATTGGTCGTTCCCTTTTATTTTCTCTAAAGCACTCTCTATAATTCTATCCTAACATTTAACGCATCTTCTATAATGATTTCCATATGTAAAGCTAAAACTGAGCCAAATAATGGTGATACGGTGGCATAGAATGGCATTACAACAAATAAGAGCCTAACAGCTGGTGGGGCATCTGAGTGGCTCAGTCAGATGAGTGTCCAGCCCTTCTTTTCGGCTCAGGTCATGATCTCAGGGTTCATGGGTTCAAGGCCCATATTGGGCTTTGGATTGACAACTTGGGGTTTTTCTTTCTCCTTCTTTCTCTCTGCTCTTCTCCCTGCTCACTTTCTTTCTCTCTCTCAAAATAGATTTAAAAAATATTAAAAAAAGAAAAGAGTCTAACCTTTAATCTGGACCTTTGCTGGAGTGTCTAAAAGAATAGCCAAGGTAGGTTGTTTTGTTCAGAAAACCAATGACTCTCCTTCTCACCTATAAACTAATTGGACCCATACTATACAATTCAGGCTTTCCTCTCTCCACTCTGTTCTCTGACTTTAACCTCTTAATTGCATAGATCAACTAACTCTCTGGATTTTGGGAGTCTGGTGGGGGAAACAAGAGAGGTTGATTTTTCCTCCTTCAACCTTTGTGCAGTACCTAAATTCTGCACAAGAGATCAGGTTCCTGGGCTGGGCCATAGCTTTCTTCTTCCTTGGGAAGTGAAAAAAAGCAAAGTTCATAATAACTTAGAGTTTAAAATCTTCACTTTTTCCCCAACCATAGTTGCCTATTCCTGTCTCTTCCCTGTTAGACTGAGTTTTTTCTCAATATAGGTATCAAGGTGGAGCTTGGAAAAGTAATAAATTGGAGTTCTAAACATAATTTGGCAACTGTGTTTTTGTTTGTTTCTTTGTTTTTAAGTTTATTTATTTTGAGAGAGAGAGAGCATGAGTTGGGGGAGAGAAAGAGAGAGGGGCAGAGAGAGAGAATTCCAAGCAGGCTCCGTGCTGTCAGTGAAGAGCCCAGTGTGCAGCTCGAACTCATGAAACATGAGATCATGACCTGAGCCAAGAAACAAGAATTGGAGACTTAACCAACTGAGCCCCCCAGGTGCCCTGGCGGCTGTGTTTCTTAAGATCCTCCTCCTTCTACCTGTACTTTCCACTCAGGTACTCTTTAGTCTATGAGTAAGCAAACGTTTTTAGATAGTGCTTATTTTAGGTTTTGTGGACCATAAATTCACTGGGGCAACTACTCAACTTTGTCACTGTAGCGTGAAAGTACTTTGACAGTACTTAAACCATGAGCATTACAGTGTTCCAATAAAACTTTATTTACAAAAACAAGTAGAGGGACAGACTTAGCTTCTGGGCCAGTTTTCTGAATCCTACTATTCTGTTCATTGGTTTTGGTTGATCTAATTGTCACCATCCAGGCTAATCCTTCTAAAGGGAATTTCGCTGGTATTCTGCTCTTCCCAAACATGTGATTTGAAAGCATCAAGAAATTAGAACTATACTCTCAAAAAAGAAGAAGGAGGAGGAGGAGGAGGAGAAAAACTATATTTTCTGCGGAGTTCTCCAGCTGGGTTATTGGTCCAGATGCAAAATAAAACTTCAACAGAACTTTGAGAGAATTTTTGAAATTCTAGGATAGCTAGTTTTCAAGAATGTGCTTAATGTAAGTAATAAAGGTGTAAATAAGTATAAATAAATGACGATAGCAACTGACATTGATTTAGTGCTTATGTCATACCAGATGTCCTGTATTTTTTACATGCTATGCCTGTTTAATACAGATGATATTCCTATTAGTCAGATCGTATCATTTGTTCCACTTTACAGATGGAGAGACTGAGTCTTAGAGACTAGGGAGTTTGCCAAGATCACATGATGAGTGGCAGAATAGGGCTAAAGCTCAGGTATGTCTGACTTCAAAGAACAGTTCTGAAAAAAAAATGAGAAAGAATAAGGAGGGTCAGAAATAATGCATATTTCTGGGAGTGGGATTTAGAGATGAGACATGGTGCTCCCATCAGTTGCTTCTGCTTGAGCCAATCTGGCAGGTCCCCTGGGCGATGCCAGCAGGATTCCAAATTCATCATCCGAATGCTATGCTTGCCTTTTACATGGCAATACTGAGGAGAGTCAAGAGGACCTCTGAACACTCACAAGGGACCATAAAGTCTCCAAACCCACGATCTAGTTCTCAGGGCAGCTTGTACATAACGATGTCTTCAGATTTTCACAATTTAAACACACCTGGAATTTCTTGTCTGTGAAACGTCTGTGACCTTTCAAAGAATGACAAAAAGAATCATTTTCTTTCAAAATAGAACATAATCAAGTAGCTACAAATTCCTCTATAAATCAAGCTTCAGCATAGCACAAGAGGAAACAATGAACTATGGCTAATATATTTTCCATTGTATGCTGATACTCCATCGACCATTTTAAGATAAACTCTTGAATAAATGATATAACACATTTGCTTATATTCAGCTGAGTGCTGAATGTTTAACCAAAGCCTCTTAAAATGTCTTCGTTCAATGATTGTCTTATAGTATTAATTTGGATTCTAGTGTATCCATACTAGAACAGCATGTCAGAAAGAAAAGGAAAAAAACTCAGTTGCACACTATGTACTTACCATGGCAACCCCAGCATCACATGGTGCGGATGCTAGTCTGGAGGCAAAGAGCTTCACGGGCTCCTAAGCAGACACAGACAGCAGCCTCCTGGCCACGTGACTTTGCCTACAGTCAGCAGGCTTTGCCAGGAAAATGTGTCAGCATAAACTGATAAACTCGGGGTTATTCTGACTCCTGCAATTCTCTGCCTTCTTTAGATCTGCTCACTCATCTTCTCTCTTTTTCTCCCTCACTCCCTCCTTCTCTGTCTTACTTTTGCTTATCTTCAATACAGAATGCAATAATTAAAGATTTATTTACCATCTTTGTTTGGCTCAAAATAATTCTTTGTATGGAAATTTCTGGGACTGGAAAAATATTTTGCAGTGTGCGGGTTCTTATTATTTTTTCCTAATCATGTCTTAGAATGTGAATAATACGCAACCTTTCTAAAGACCGACAAAACATTGAAATGTCCATAGCAGAAATGATTGAAATTTGCACATTCTAATTAAATCTCTTCTTCTATTGAATGAAGGAATATTGTTTGCTTAGCCATTATTTTAATATCATCAAAGTGATTTAGTAAGTAAAAAGCAATTCATTTGGTTAAAACCAAAACCAAAGAAAAATATAGGCTTAAGTTAAAAAAAAAGTAAACAAAACAAAATAAAATCTTGGGCCAGGTAATGCATATCACTTCTATCTCTTGAAAACAGTGATGAAAATACAATGGCTCAATCTTTTTCAAAAATTATTTCAAATCTCAGGTTAGTATTTTAATCCATTCGGATTAAACACTTCATAGTTAACATGCTCTCCATATGTTACTGCTATAGAAGAATCAAACCACCAACAAATGGTATACTCTTGACATTCTTTCAGAGTTTCAGATCACATATTGGTTTAATTAACAAAATTCTATGTCTCAATTCCTCCCTGGGACTGCCTCTCTAGTTTAGCTTCAAGAACATAAAGGCAGCAGACTTTACAAACAGCCAACTCCCAAGATCCTATGTACGGTAATTAATGAATCTTGTGATTTGTGGTAAAGCTTTTGAACTTCAAGGGAGTCCATTTTCAATTTCCAATGCCAGTCAATCAGGCTCCAATGCTATTTCCTAAGTAATCACGTTTATGCGCAAATGTTTTTAGTTAACAGCCATTGAATAATTGCCTGCATCTAAGCTCTCTCTCTCTAGCTCCCTCTCTCTCTCTCTCTTAAAAATGAGCTTGTTTGCTTGTGACCATTTTGGAAATGATCCAGAACAAAATATCATTAACATGTTCCAGGAACTCATTTGCAAATGCATTTATGCATTAAGAAGCAGGACCATGTTGCATCTACTGTGAAAACAGAAAGGGGCTGAGGAACTGAACATAGGAAGGGTTGACCAAAAGTTTCCATCAGTGAGAAAAATCTGATGTTCACCAA
>NW_027536464.1:10125629-10171123 GCF_008692635.1 Crocuta crocuta
CACCAAAAAAAAAAAAAAAAGAATTTAATGTAAGATCCAGCTAAAATATATACTGGAAATATGCATGTGAGGTCATAAGATGTATAATAAGTGTTTAAAGATCTTGTCTGCAAAGACTGATCATTGGTCTTGTAACCACATTCGTACCCTGTTAATGCATACATAGTCAGGTTTGGTTAATAGGAAAAAGGCAACATAAAATTATCTTGTTACCTATGTTAAGATATCTTTTGGGGCACCTGGGTGGCTTTGTCAGTTAGTCGTCTGTCTTCAGCTCAGGTCATGATTTCACAGTTCGTGAGTTTGAGCCCTGTGTCGGGCTCTGTGCTGACAGCTCAGAGCCTGGAGCCTGCTTCAGATTCTGTGTCTTCCTCCCTCTCTGTCCCTCCCCTGCTCATACTCTGTCTCTCTCTCTTAAAAAAATAAACATTAAAAAATTTAAAAAAGATATCTTTCTATATCTATATATTTATACCTGTATCTGTATCTACATCTATCTGTATCCCTTTTCTAGCAGACCATCTTCTTAAGAGCTGAACCAGCTCTGATACAGTCTTGCATCTTCCAAAATCCTACTTTACTAATTCAATTTTTGTAACAAAGAACCAAATAACCTGGATTTAAGCAAGGTAGAAGACTCTTTCCCCCCCCCCATACTGTTCCTGTGACAGCCCAAGCATAAATAGTCCAAGGCTTACATGACATCTCCATCACGTTTTACATCTAGACTCCTTCATGTTTTAGTGGTTTTGCTCATCTATCGTCTAGTACATTCCTTCTTGTGATCTGAGATCCATATCTGCTCCATCTTGTCCTGTCATACCTGATTTTAGCCACCAGAAAAGGAGAAGGGTAGTCAAGCTCCTTTATTTTAAAGCATGACCCCAAATTGCACAGTTCTCTTTCACTCATTCCCTATGACCTAGTCACATGATGAACACCTAGCTACAAGGGATGCTAGGAAATGTAGTTTTTAACTGAACAAGAAAACACATTGATGGAGGTTATTAACATCTCAACCACAGCCATTTTCTATGGTAGACATTTTATACAGAGTGCTTAGGACATATAAGTTTCTCAAGGTCTAATGAATATTTGAAATTTTAAAAGCTTACTGACCCCAAAATACAAAAAAAAACCCTACAATATATAATTTAATAAAAATCTAATAACATATCTATGATCTGTAATTAGACAAAATTCATTAGTTGTTTAATCCAGTGTTCATAAAAACTCATTTCTTCTAAAAATAATATTTACATTAGATTTCCTTCCTTTAGAATATGCACATTCACTGAAAAATTATAGTCTATTATAAATTAAACAAGAAATGGTCAAGTATTTTCAAAGAGTGAATTTTAAAATATTTTTTAAAATGTCCCAGCAAGTATTATATTAAATATGGTTATGTGTATACATTTTAGTTTGTCCCATAAAAGCCAAGTAAGAAAGCACCAAACTAAGTGATTTAATGGTCTTCAAATATCTTTTCAAAGAGTCCTGAATAAATTATTTTTAAAAACGCTACAGTCAAGCCCTATAAGTCATAAAATGTCAGCTGTTTCATTACACTGTATTTGACAAAGATAAGTATTTATGGGATGTAGAACTGACTGCAAATAGAATGAGTGAGAATAATATGTACCCCTATAATTATTAAACCCTGGGCCACTATATTTTAATAAAAGAATGACTTTCATCTAAATGCCTGTGAGTTTCTCCTGTTCAGTGAAAAGGGAGGGTGTTGTGCGAATCCTGAAGAGAAGCCCACTTTGTGCTCCTTCAGAAGAGCTGGGGAGGAGAACACGGCAAGGTTTTCTGTGATGCGAAGGAGGCTGAATGAAGACAACTGTACTGGTCAGGATGCTGTAAGGGGTGGCAGGGGGAGCAGCTTGAGGAGCCTTGGGGACAGCTGCCATTCTGCCCTCTGTTTACAGCACCTTTTTGGGGGGACTTGGAAGCTGCTTAGGAATTTCTATGAGCCAACAGCTATAGTAGCACTAATCTTTCTGCACAAACATTAGGGGACTGTATCACTTTCTTTCTTAGAATCCTAGCAGAGCTTTTGAGTATTTGTGGACAAGAAGGGGCTGTTCTTCGAGCTAGTAAGTGTGATCTTTGTGCAATTACAAGAAAATGTTTGAAAACAAAATAATGCTTTGGCTTCTTGTGATAGGAGAAGCAACTTCTTTATTTGGAAAATGTTCATGCTTTTGACGGATACTGATTGATTGTTCGCTTTGTGCCTGCGTTATGAATAGGCACTGGAGCATACGACATGAACTTGGAGTTGCTCTCTTAAACTAGTTGGTATCTTATGGTAATGAATTATCTTTGTGAACTTTCTCCTCTGAAGACTGCACAACCTGTCATTTCATAATAGAGAAATATATGGATGGTTCCATTGTTAGAGATGGGTACCAGCTGTATGTTATAACTTCGCATATTTGGTATGTTCTGTAAATGAGAACCTTGTTTTATATGTGTGTGGATGTGGAAAACTGATTCTGGTATGACTAAGCAACTTGAGACCCTTCAGATATGACAAGACTTGACGATTTATGCCAGACAGACATCAATGCTGAGTAATTCTTCTTTGGGCAGAACACTATTGTTCTCGTGAGCCTTTGTACTACTGACTGAGTGTGCTTTCTGAGGCAGCCTGAAAAGTGTCCTGGGATATGAAAAAGTTATTTTATCTCATGATATTGCTTTTGTTGCATCCTGACCCATGGTATGTGACTTTTTTTACTAGCCTTTTATATGTATAATATTTTTTTCTCTTCCTTCCTTTCTTCCTTCCTTTGTTCTTTCCTTCCTTCCTTCCTTCCTTTCTTTCTTTCTTTCTTTCTTTCTTTCTTTCTTTCTTTCTTTCTTTCTTTCTTTCTTTCTTTCTTTCTTTCTTTCCTTTGTTTCTTTCATGACATTTTTCCTCTAAATTTACAGTCCTGAGAGTAGTTATATGCCCTCAGAGATGTTCAGTAATGAAGTAAATATTGAAAGTAAACTGAGCAGAGGCACAACTAAATGAGGGTGTCATTTTATCTCATTCCAAATATATGGCAGTAAAGGATTAGGTAAGAAAGGGAAAGCAACCTATATAAGGATATTTTAAAAAAAGACGTCTGCTGAAACTCAACTGTACTTGTGTTATAAATACAAGTGAGGGTGAATTGAAATGGAGAGGCTTGAGTGTCAAATGATGTGTTATACATCAGCCCAAGTTGTCAACACGAGCAGTCAAAATGGAAGTTAAGCGAGCTTAATTTTTTGATTTGACTCGACTGGTCAAATACTAGAATCACAAATCTCCTAATGCCCATAGCTACAGTCTGTTTATTGATTCTGTCAGCAGAATAAATTGTATATCATTTCCGATTATCAAACTGCTTAGAAAGTTCTACATGTGGGTATTCCTTTTACTAATTAATTTCCCTGTGAAGTATTCACTTCAGTAAGTTAAAGGGATGAGTTTATATTATAACAGTTCCCCTTCATAGCTTTATTTCTTAGTCATTCTTATGCACTTGCATACAAACAAAAGTATATACACACATACATTTGGTTGTTAAACATAACATTATTATAGGGCCATATACTGTAGTGAACTTGGACTCTGGGAACAGATTTGTATTTAATTTTTGGCTCTACCACTCACTCCATTGAAGTATCAGGTTGGTCATTTGTAAAAGGGAAATACTGTCACTACCTCTCTTATGGGATAGTTCTAAGAGTTCAGTGAGGTGATACAGGTAATATGTCATGTATTAAGCACTAAGAAATGTAAGATGTCATTATTTATTGACTACTTACAAGATTCCAGGCACTGTGATTTGCAAATGTGCAAATGTGGACTTCTCACTGAACTCCCTGTCTTTACCTCCTGCACCCTACATTTAATCAACTTAACATGTGACAACCAAGTTAAGTGGTCAGGTCATTTCTTTCCTGACATTTTCTGTGTTTTCCTTTTGGCTGTAGAATTAAGACCGAGCAATCATTTGTCCCCCATTCAAAATACATTAGTTTCCTCTGCTGCTATAAAAAAGTACCACAAACAGGGTGACTCAAAAAAACAGAAATGAATTATCTCAGTTCTGGAGGGCAGAAGTCCAAAATCGAGGTATTGCCTTGGATGGGTTCCTTCTGAGGCTGTGAGGGGGCAATCTGTCCCAGCCTCTCCCCTGCTTCTGTTGCTTTATTGGCCAGCTCTGGAGTTCTCTGGTGCATAGAAGCATCATCCGGATCTCCTCCTACATCTTCATATGGTGTTCTCCCTGTGTGTGTGTGCCTACATCCAGTTTTTCCCTTTGTGTGAGGACTCCAGTCACACCAAATTAGGGGACCATCCTACTCCAATATTACCTCATCCTAATTAATTACATCAATGAAAACCCTATAACATGAATTTTGGGGAAGAGGACAAAATGTTTTAATTTACAACATAAAACATGTCTTAACCTGGCCTCAAACCCAACTCTCTAACCTAACTCTTATTGCTTCCTCTATATGGAAGGAAGGAAGGAAGGAAGGAAGGAAGGAAGGAAGGAAGGAAGGAAGGAAGGAAGGAAGGAAGGAGGGAGGGAGGGAGGGAAGGAGGAGGAAGGAAGGAGGGAGGGAGGGAGACAGGACTAGATAAGGAGAAAATAAGGAAGTAGGGAAGGAGGGAGTATAAGAGCAAAGGGCAGGGGGGGCCCAGACCCTTGCTGGCCTCTACACATACCACATTCCCCTGCTGTCTACCTTCATAAGCATGAAAGATGTCAGAGTGCCCTTTTCTCTATTTTTTTATTCTCAGGTCAAATTCTATCAGCTTCACATGCATTCTTTGCCCTTTCTCCACTGTCATTTTCTTCCTGCTTAACAGACTCTCCTCTGAGCTTCTGCCCTATCACACCCCTTGATCCCTCAGCTGGGGTCTGGTCCTGGGACGTAGGGAACAGATACTCACAGGGGCAACAGATGGCTTGAGTAACCACAGAAGCTACCCTAATGAATTATCAAAATGGCTCTGCAGAGGAAAAAGACGAGCTGAGCTATGAAATGGAAAATAGAATTCAGCAAGCTATGTTGCACCCAAGGAATATAAATTAGAATAATCTTGTTACTTGGTATCTTGCTTCTAAAGCCAAGCATCTGTGACTTCTGAAAAGGTGCTATGCTGGTCTGGGACATGAGTACTTCATGTGTCCTCCTCCAAAGCTACTTGGAATGGCTAATGGCCATCAAAAAGTTGCTTATGTTTATGGAAGTCAGTATGTGACAGGTGTAAAGGAAATTTCCTGTTCCTTTGTTGTCTCATCATCTAAAGATAAGAGCTGTTATAAAACACCAATAACACTACATTTGGGAGTAGGTTTGTGTCAGCAGGAGCTAAAAGGCAGACAGGGTGTCCCTGTCTGCTCGTAAGAACAATCAAATCTGGCTCTACTACCTGGGGATGTTTGGTTCTCTGCTCTCAGAACACACTACTCTTAAATCACAATGGCGTCAATTTTTTTCCCTTCAGCTCACTAAATAGAATAAAAGTGATGCTATTTGGTAAATCTAGGGGGCTTCTCTCAGAAAATAAGGACACTTCTCCACCATGCTAAATAAACTCAAACCAACACATCTGCAAGTCTAAATGAGGTCTTCTTCACCTGACACTGATGCTGGGCTGTGTGCTTCATACACATTATCAGATTTAATCAACCTTCCAGAGGAGGCTTAGCAAGGTTAAGTAAGGGACCCCATGCTAAAGAGCTAATAAGTTCAGAAATTACATCAAATCTAGACCTGTCTGACTCCAAAGCCTGCTTTTTAACCATTGTGTTGCCTCCACTATGTCTCTACAACTAATTTATGGATGAAGACTTCAACTCAAGCAGTCAGAGATGAGACAGTTGGTGATTCTCTTTCTTTCTCTCCCTGAATTAATATGGAACATACATACAGTTGAAATAAGCAGCTTAGCACATGATTGTTTTCTTGCTATTTCATGCACACTTATTTACATCTTGAGTGTGTTCCTGATAGCAAGTCTGAAATCACTTCTGAGTGTATGCATCCTGGCCCCTCTGCTATGCCAAGTCCAGTACTGAGCACCTATTGTGTCCAGACTCTCTTGGTTGGTTCTGTACCTTTAGCTTTCCTGGGGATAAGTGAGTTTCTTTGGGTATAGATGAGTTTCATTTGATAACCACCACATTAAATAATGTGTTCGATAACCTTGAGTATATATGCGGTGCTATTGCAATGGTTTTAAGAGCCTGCCACAGAACAAAAGATTGTGGTTTTATCAGACATAGATGCATGCTCCCATTCTTCACAGTGCACTGCCTCTGCAACGGCACTACAAGTGACAGCCTCGTCCACCAAGCTCCACTCTGGGAATTCAAGATCCTATTTAACAAGTACTATAAAATCACTGACAAATGCCTGATGCCTTTATATAGGCCTTTGCATTGATTTAATTTCTAGAGATAAAAGTATCAAGATGTTTTAGTAGATCATAACTCCACATATCTTTCTCTACTTCCAAATGAAGGAATTAAGAATTAAAGGTGGTGGATATCTTTAAAAACAGTATCATTACAAGGCCAAGGGTAAAACAGGAAGACAGTCTGAATGATTTGTTCCTCTGTTTGCTCATTCATTCAACACATATTTATGTAACACTGACCATTTTTTTTGGCACTAAGAGTTATGATAGAGGATGCACATGGTATGGAAGTACATAACCTTCATACCCACACCAGAATTAAAGCATCAGGTAAGGCTTCCTAGGTGAAGGAAAGGATAGAGTTAAGACTTATGTGTTGAGTAGAAGTTAACCAGGATAAGATTGGGGAAGAGACTATTTTAGGACAAAGGGAGAAACAAGCTAAGAAGCTCCCAACCATAATGGGTTTAAGAAACTCAAAGCAGTTTGGTGTGACTGAAAGTAAATGTACCAGATGAGTGAGATATGCTGGAGAAGAAAGCACGGGCAGATGATATGTGTGTGAGTCTGAGTGAGTCCATATGTTTGAGGGATGGGGAGGGGAGAGTTAGAGGCTGAGATCAGGTTGGAGATCATGGACACGTAATGTCCATGAATTTCCCCATTGGCGATGGGTTTTCTAGCAGTACCCAAATCTTGGATTAGGCAAAGGAGAGGGTAAATCAATATGAGATGTGTTTTTGAAAGTCAGATTTAAAGGATATACTTGGGGCAAGGCAGTTGAAGATACAGGCAAAGAGTTTAACTAAAGAGAAAGATCATGGAGGTGACACCTGGGTGGCTCAAATGATTGAGCATCTGACTCTGGATTTTGGCTCAGGTCATGATAGAATGGTTCATGGGTCCAAGCCCCTCAACAGGCTCCATGCTCATGGATGCAGAGCCTGCTTGGGATTCTCTCTCTCTCTCTCTCTCTCTCTCTCTTTCTCTTTCTCTCTGTCCCTCCCCTACTCATGCATGCATATTCTCTGTCTCTCAAAAAATAAGCCTTTAAAAAAAAGAGAGAGAGAGATCATGGAGCCTGAGACAAATAGGGATAAGCATTAAATCAGGAATGGCCTTATAATTAGAAAGTAGAAAAGCTCAGATTTGGACTTTCTTCAAGGTTAAAGCACCAAGGAGTAGAATATGAGTAAGAAAAAGAGTAGCAGAGAGAGCTGAAATGATGGAAAGTGTGTTCAAAGAACAGGGTGACTGGATTTGTTATTTTAGTGGTGGAGAGTTCCGGGTCACTCCACTTGCAGGCTGCAGCCATGGAGATGGGTCACTGAAGTTCAGTAGAAATACAAGTTACTGGAAGTGAGGACACCGAGGAAATGAGAGATAAGAATGAGTCAGTTTCTGTTGAACACCGAAGATAACCAGAATGAGGGCAACATGTGGAATAGATGAGGGCATGATGGCCTGTGTGACCAGTCAATGAATGAGGAAGAAAGGAGGAAAACATAAGAAAATACCGTGAAACTCAAGGAACCAGTGGTTTTGTACGTGTGAATAACGGGCTAAATGCTGGAAGTAGCACTGTGCAGATGGAGGGCTACCGATTCCATTTTCGGGTCGTGGGGCCTGTCAAGTGGAATAAATGAAAAGGTTCCCTTTGATAGTAACAGTTAATGAGACATTGAGACAATGAGATTCCTAGCCAATAATTTCAGGTAATATACAAAATGCAGTTTTGACCACACGATGTAGGGTTAAGCATGTGGGCTCATAGGTAAGAGTTTGGGTTCAAATCTCAGCATAAAAAACAAAACAAAACAAAACAAAACAAAATACCCAGCTTCCTCCAAGAAGAGTTATGGCTCTTTCCAGCTAAGAAGCAATAGGAAATAGGAAAGATGTCTTAATGCATACAGAATTTTATCAATGTGGAACATGAGTTACAGTGTCCAGGGTAGAATGACTCACAATTCATGAGAATGATGACTAGTAAGAAAAAGGACAAGGAGAGAGTGGAATAGCCCAAGGTGCATGATAGAAGACACAGGCATAATAAGAGACAAAAAGCTTGGAAAAGAGGGGGGGAAAGATTATTATGGAGGCCAGGGTCACGGTTGGGGCAGTGTCCGAGGGTAACGGCTGTGAGGCATGCTGGATTCAATTGATCTAATCTTAGTTTCCCAAAACATTTAGTTCTTCTAGTGGATAGATGCAAGTTTGCCTAGAATTTGAAGTATCCTGCTCACTTTGGGTGAATTGTACTTCTAATAGATGAGAGCCTCCTTCTGTGTAAAATAATGGGAAATCCCCATTATCCATTGTTTTCTGTATCCGTCTATGGGAGTTTAGCTAACTGGAGTTCTTCACTGAGGAACAGATCCACTCCTTGTGTACACACAGATCAGGTTCTGAGCCTGGAAGGTGGGGAGTAAGACCTCTCATCACAGGTATGTGGCACACAGGTATATAGGGAATAGCCAAAAAAGCACTTGAACTGTAACTACAACACCAGCACTTGAGTGTCACTTGATGCCTAGACATCAAGCTGAAAATCTGGGTTTGCTTATTTGAGAGATCTGAATACAGAGGATTCTTTTTTAAAATTTTTTTAATGTTTAAGTATTTTTGAGAGAGAGAGAGAGAGAGAGAGAGAGAGAGCCCAAGCCAAGGAGGGGAAGAGAGAGAGGGAGACAGAGAATCCGAACCAGGCTCCAGGCTCTGAGCTGCCAGCACAGAGCCCACTGAAGGGCTCGAACTCATGAACCACAGAGGATTCTTGCATGTGACAGTGGGGAATTCACAAGACATCACCATGCCTCCTTGGGAGTACATGCCTGGACAACTAGCAGGTTTTTCTGGGACAATACTTGTCTAGATTTCTGTGTGTTCATTATGAATTTTCAGCTTTGAAATACCTCCAGATGTAAACTATATGAATGTATAGATGTACCAAGTTTGTGCAGTGATGTTTAGATTAAAAACATAAGTAGCTGATGCCCATGGCCTGATATACTGTAAGATGCCTCTTTCAAATGTCTCCTTTGCTCACGACCTACTTCCTATTTGTGTTCAATTTGGCATATGAATAGGTTGTTCTCACCCAGTGAGGCAGTTAAAAGAGGAACAGTAATTTTTTTGAGTAGACTTAAGTCAGTGGCATTCTGGAAAAGGTGATGTTATGCCACATGGATACTTAGCATCATGCAGAAGGCCTGGGCTTGTGTTTAAAAGGCAATCCTTGTAGAAGTTACTTAATTCTTCCTTAAGGCAAGACCTGCACCTGCAGCAGCTTTCACAGATAAATAATGTTACATTCTAATGATCACATCGATGAATTATTGCCTTTTCTCAGACATGGTAATTTAAAAGCACCTATAGCTTTTATAATACGTATTAATTGTTTTAAAAATCTATAAAAAATTTAAATATCCCATTTACTGATAAAATACTAAATTTTAATGAAACTATCTCAACTAGTGAAAGATATAAAGAACATGTGCATGATGTTTGTGTAAGAATTATGTGACATAATGGATTAGGGACACAGGGCAGGGGTCTAGGATCAGAAAATAAAGCTAAGGCTAAAACAAAGAGGAGGGAATGAACAGGGAGCAAGGAGATCAGCCAGACCTGATCAGAAATCCAAGCAGAGTATGTCAAAGGTCATCTGGAACCTAGAGATTGGAGAAATGGAGCCCTAGATACATCGGATCAAAGCAAGATGATTGATCGAGGTAATCAGACAGACACGAATCCAAAAGACACAAATATTGAGAGGCATCAGAATAAATTCTAGGAAAATAGTCAGGAACCAGGAAGTAACAAGACGTAAAGGATAGGATTGGAACAACAGGACATGAATGTCAATAAGTTACATTAGACCAGGCCTGAGATTTCAATGAAAAAGATGAGTAGTTTCACACACTTACAGGAATTCCATGCATCGAGGAACAAATTACAGTAAAATCTTGATTACGAGTAACTTGTTCTGTGAGTGTTCCTAAGACGAGCAGACATTTCCAATAAATTTTAACTTGATAAATGAGCAATGCCTTGCATTACAAGTAGTACATGACACCAAATGTCATATGATCACAACTGAGCCAATGGTTCCTGAAATTCGCTTTGATATACAAGTGCTTTGGATTACAAACATACTTCTGGAATGAATCATGTTTGCAAACCAAGGTTTTATATGATAAAGCCTGCCTAAGGTCAAAAGTTAGCATGCGGGAACCCAAGAAGGAAAAGAATGAGCTTACTCAGTAAGGCAAATGAGCATCTGGGCAGGAGAATCGAGGCTGATGACTGAGTTACAGGTGCACACAGTGATACCATAGTTCATACTGACCCAAGGGCTGTATGCACCTAGGCTGCTTAGTGTAATATCTTCTCTATAAAAGGATTCACATAGATCTAGTCTCTCAAGTTCACCTGACTGATGGGACAAGAAAAGATGGCATTTCCCAAAGAGTTCTGTGGGAGCCCTAGTCCTTCAGAGATGCTCCTTGCTTATAAACGTTCTCTGATTTTATGTTTGGGGACTGTCACAGATACTCTTCCATCTCTGGTATCGACATTCTCATACTCGAATTCTGACAAATTGTACAAGAAACAAACCCTTCATTTTTATTCCACACTGCTAGCATTCTTCTGCACCTACCTGAGAGAACCCATGTTCACCAACCAGCAACCTAGCATTGCTGCTTTCTTGAAAGTCTTTGGAGTCAGAAAATTCTGGGCTCAAGTCACACATCCACCACTAAACCTGAGCAAATCATTGGTTTTCTGGGACTTAGTTTCTTCACTTGTAAAACAAAGGTAATTACAAATCTGACAGAGTTGTAGTAGGCTTCAATGAGATAACAAAATGAAATCATCTACCAACCAGACTTAAATACTAGTTCCGCCCCTTTCTGTCTTTTCTAATGCACTCTTACACAGCATTTTAAGACCCTCTGACATACAGCTCTGGGAATAAACATAAGTGCTAAGTGAAGGACACTTGGATGTTCATGCAAACCGATTTCTTTACACATCAATGCTTTTGTTTGAGCAAAACAGACCTATGAATGTAGTATAAAATGATGGTACTGATGCATAAATGGCTCCATGGCAAAAAAAGGGGGAAATATGGCATATTCGTGTTAAAAATAGAACCACACCTACAAGAAACCACCTGTAAAATAATAACAAGGCCCATCCATCACGAGACCAACCATTTTGTTCTTTGAATTTTATGTAAATACTACTTATATATTTTTGAGTAGTATTTATATAAAATACTCAGAGTTTTGAGTTTTCTTTTGAGGAACAGCTGTATACTAATTGTCACACAGAGTTTTGATCTCTTTCCCATTGGACTGGTAAAGTCCCTTTATGAGATGTGGGCTCTGACAGAAAAGCAATCGTCATGGGATGTCAATCTAAGTGAATTAACAAACATTTACAGAGATCACATTATTGGCCTGGTGTGATCTGTCAACTCCCAAGTAGTTTTACACATTCCTTTGTATGGTCTTGGGTCAAGTCAAGATGGAGGCTACTAGTTGGAATCAGATGACCTCAATGGGTAGTTCCATATTGAATGAGTGAAACACTCAATGCCAATGATCTGCTCATGGTATAATTTTTTCAGATAACCTTGGAATAACTTTAAAAGGCTGAAACTATATATATTCAAATGGCAGCCAACTATTCAGAAAGAATTACTGTGCAAGCCATCGATTCCCAGAGAGATTTCTTTCCTCTCTTCATGATGGCATCAACGCTGCCTATAGAAATTCAACATGTGGGGCCTAATGTAATCTATACCAGCTTAACCAGAATCATTATGAATTAAATTATGTGCACTGGCAACTATGTCTTCCTTGAGCTCCACTATTTCTTTTTCTTAACACTCATGCCATCTGTGTCCCAGGCCATCTGTGGTATTTTAAGTGATGTGAACATATATGAATATAAAATTGTAATACAGACTGAAGTGCTTCTAAAAAGTGAAATCTTCCCAAATAGATTTTTATAGAAACCTATACATACCTGAGTCATCTGATATATTAGTTTTATACACATGCACACACACACACACACACACACGGGACTAGGTAATACAAGATGTAAGAGAATACTATGTGTTCAATTAATTAGAGTAAAGTTCTTGAGGGATATAATTAGGTATTTTGTAACAAAGGATTTATAGAATTTACATCGTGGTAAAGGGGGGTAAAGTGGATTGCTGAGTTGGCTCCCATAATCATTGGCCAGTTATTGGGACAATAATACCTTCACATCACTTTGTTGCCAACTTATCATGCCGTACTAAAACAACAGGGAGCCTTAGAAACACTAACATTTTTCCAAACTGGTTTGGAAATGTCAATAATACACATAAAAACTTGTTAAAAGATGATACTACTTACTTATGCTTTTCATCCACTTCTCTGTCAAGTTGCAGAAGGAAATACTGAAAATCTGGGATATTTTCTTCCCCTCTCCTCTTAACAGCATAAAACATATCGAATGAAAAAAAGTTGTCCACACTTTTTGTTATTGACCTAGCTATGGGCTATGTCACATGGTTCTTTATGATGTTCTTATAACCTAATGTATAAAAACTGTTGGATTTTGCAAACAAAAAATATTATAGAGGTATATCACTGACATTTTCTGTGGCAAAACATTACAAACATATTTAGGTTACTCATAACATCTTCAGATGTTTCAACTACTCTCACTAGAAAATGTTGACTTATTTTCTGTGCACAATTTTGCCAAAATCCTACCTTCCCCCGGTTGCTAAAGTACATCAAAATTTTGTTCTTTCAGTATTTTAAAGGATAACAAAAACTGTATCAATTGAACATAAAAATCACCCTGATGCACTGACATTTCTGGTGCTTAATTAGAGCTTGAATTTCTGTGAAGCCAGTAAGCAGATCTTAGAATGAGAGAATAACAAAGTTTTCAGAGCACCATCTGGAAGACAGTGCCTCTCTCTCACTTGACCACTTTTTCACACTGGGTGTATAATTTATATATTTTCATCTACTGAGTGATATGTCTATTGGGATTTGCATTAACTGAATTCTCATGTGAATGGCCAAAATGTTATTTTTGTCACCTGTGATGCCTTTTAAGATGGTACAAAAAATACACACACACATATATATGTGTATACATATGTACATACATACATACATACAGGACTTAAAATCTGAGCAGCCCAATTTGATATTGCACAAAAATAAAAATGAATTAGAGGCACCTGGGTGTTTCAGTTGGTTAAACATCAGGAAACTCAGGTCATGAACTCACAATACGGAGCCTGCTTGGGATTCTCTCTCTCTCTCAAATCATGTAAACAAACATTTAAAAATAAATAAGTGAATAAATAAAATAAAATAAAAATGTATTAGACTAAAGTGCTGTATAAAATATTACAAAGAAAATATTAAGGCCAAAGTGTTTTAATTAAATAAATATATGAAAGATAAATGCAAGTCAAATAATTTTTCTTAGTATGTTTTAATAAAATACATTATTTACTTACTTACTAGTACTGACATTCAATCTTGTCTTGGGCTAATAAGCTCTCTTTGTCTAAATTTTCTCATCTATAAAACTAGTACCAAACTTCTGTAGTTTTTGTGATAATTACATAATTGAATGACTTAGAAAGTAACTGGAACTTAGGAAGCATTAATGAAGATTAGCTGCTATTGTTGTCCGTTCGTTCATTCACTTATTCATTCATTCACCCATTCATTCAATCAATTATACTCTGCTGAATCTGGAATACAGAAACAAATAATTCTCTACAGTGTGAATAACTCATTACACTGGGTAGATGAAAAGTGTAACAATAATTACATTACCAATTAAGTTAAGAATGAGAAAATATGAATTAACAACGCACAGAGGAAGGATGTAGTAACTAAAAAGGGGCCAGAAATGAGAAGATCCAATACTGTGGTGCCCACAAGTGTGAATAATTTTTAGTGCTTAGCAATTCATCGTAAGATCCAATTATGTCATATTGATTTATTAAAAACAGCATATACTTCAAGGCGATTGAAATTGTCCTCTTAAGTGGTAAAGCCATTCATACACAGCAGCAGGATGATTAACAGACCACCAGAATTACCGCTGCAGCCCTTACATTTGGCTGCTAAGGAGACAATGAGCCCGGATGGATTCAGACAGTTTATCACTTATACAGACAGCAAAGTCAAGATCAGGGTGGTGTTTGCTCTCCATGCTCCTGGTCCCACTGGATGACTCTGAACCAGAGACACCATATGCGAGACAGTGTGAGCAGTGTGGGCTTCTCCATTGAGAAGCCAGCACGAAACTATAGGCTAGCAGTTTTGCAGACTTCCATGGAACTCTGTGTCTCCAGCCGGAGGCGGGGTCCGAAGCAGCTCCTCACCAGACTGCTTACCTCCACTGGCTGCGGCAGAAACTGCAGGGAGTTGTGCGAAGATGCCAGTAAGACTGTGGTCCAGCCTTTCCCCTCCAGCCTAGAGGAGACATGCAAGGCCACCAGGGTACTTCTTGCTGAAACTGTTCCCTTTCACCCAGGTTTGGACCTCATTGTTCCGTCATTGTTGTAAGAGATCATTTAACCTCCCTTGGGTTTGGTTAAAAAAATGTTTGTTTTCTGTCATTTGTATTTATAAACCTATTTATATATTAAACCAGTTAATCTTAAAGTATCCTAATATATTTTATACTGATATCCAATAAAGACCAACTCTAAAACATAGACCTTGAGACTTTGATATTAAAACAATATACTGGGGTGGTTTAGGCTCAGGTCATGATCTCCCGGCTCTTGAGATTGAGCCCTGCCATATATAGGCTCTGGGCTGACAGTGTGGAGCCAGCTTGGGATTCTCTCTCACCTTCTCTCTCTGCCCCTTCCATCTTTGTGTGCATATGCTCTAAGTCAATCAATCAATCAATTAATTAATTTAAAAAATCAGTTTTTAGAAAAAGTAATATATATTATCTATGATAAAATCAGCTGAGTCATAACCCCTAAACCTGCTGAATGATGCTAGCACTAAAGAACCACTACAAATAAGAAAATATAAATAAAAATAATGTTGATGGGGTGCCTGTGTGGCTCAGTCATTTAAGGGTCTGACTTCAGGTCAGGAGGTGATCTCGTGGTTCATGGATTCAAGACATGCATCAGGCTCTGTGTTAACAGCTCGGAGCCTGGAGCCCGCTTTGGATTCTGTGTCTTCCTCTCTCTCTGCTCCTGCCCCACTCATGCTCTGTCTCTTTCTGTCTCTCAAAAATAAATAAACATTAAAAAAATAAAAAGAGAATAATGTTGAGTACCTTCCAAACTGGAAGGCTTGAACCTCAAATCTACTATCAATTCTTTAAATTAATATAGAATGGATGAAAAAAAAATCAGTCAAAATGATTAGATTAAAAAGAGGTTGAAAGATCAAATACAAGAAATCTATGATACTCAGAGCACTAAATTAGAAGGAACTCGGAAATGGTCAGGGAATGGTAAAAATCTATGTTTTCTACATTCCACTGCCTTATTACGCTTAATCCAATGTTAGCAATTTGAACTTGTAGCTCCCTGACCAAGAGATTATAAAAGAAGATTCTGAATACAGTGAGCGCAGTTCCAAACAGCTGTTCAAACAAATGTAATTTTTGTGAATGTTCTTGATGTTCTTGGGTGTGATCTTTAGTTTAAAAAGAACTCCGGAGGGCATTCGATGTGAAGTGGAATTTACCAAGATTGAACTTGTGATGGAAAAGCAAATGAACCTGAAGCTGTACCAGTTTATTGCCACCTGAGATTGGCCTTTTCAGCTTTGCGGGCAAAATTCATGTGCGCGGTGGTGGTCGGTTACTGAGAGTCAGCTCCGTGGAAGCAGAGTAAGGAAGGCATTCTGGTAGAAAAGCAGAAAAGAGAGAGACAGCAGGCCAAGTGGGAGAGTTGGAATCTTTTCAGGCAATTAACACACTACCCCCCGCTTTTGAGGACACAAGCTGTAATCCAGGGACAGTCATCAATAATCGTTAAAGATCAGGAGAAAGTGACATGGTTCTGATGCTGAAGGATCACACTTGAAAGAGAGCAGAGGAATTAGGAAACAGAGGGAGGTGTATTTAGATCAAAATATTCAGGGTCTAGTGGAGGGAGGAAAGGATCTTAGGTTATTTAAGTGGATCCCTCTCTTTTAATAAAATACTCAAATTAATGTGCCTATTCTTTGCTTAAGTTTCAAAAGGAAGTATAAGGGAGCACCTGGGAGGCTCAGTTGGTTGAGTATCCGATTTCAGCTCAGGTTATGATTTCACAGTTCGTGGGTTCGAGCCCCAGCCTCACGTCGGACTTTGTGTTGATAGGGCAGACCCTGCTTCAGATTCTCTGTCTCTCTGACTCTCTCAAAAATAAACATTAAAAAAATAAAGAGGAAGTATAAGAATGAATCAACCCTTAAATAAACCTTTTTTACTAAAGTTATAGGTCATGAATGCTTCTGAATTACTGATTTCCAGAACCCAGTTAGTATGTGTTCACAGTTCCTGTGGATACACGTGGTTTTACCCCAGTTCTAAATCCACATGTGTGCTGGTTCTCCTCTCCTCCAAGAGGGTTCTAACTTTAAGTCACACCTTCCAAGCTTCGAAATAATCATTGCTATTCAGAAGCACCGAATGGTGGCAAGCCCTCACCTTTGTGGTGCTCCAGAATCAAAATTAGCCAGCAGGGATTCAATGAGCAATGTCTAAGTTTAGACTGTTAAGTTTCAAGTTGGTTTGCACACTGTGGGTTTTGTTTCTTGTGGTTGCCCTTGTGCTTGGTATATACATTCGGATCTGCACCAACTCTGGTGAGTGAAAAGGACATGTATGTGTTTATAATAAATCATTTCTGTACAAACTGCATGCTGCATTCCTCGGGGAGAGTGGAAATGTCTGTTTGTTATAGCTTTTCCTTGTGTCTTGGAGTATTCAATGTAACACACTGAATATATTTTTAATAATGAAGCGGGATAAGAGCTAGTCAAACAAATACATATTTATTGAGCACTGACTATGTGACAGATACTCTGCCGGCCATAAAATAATCAAAGGGAAGAGCAGAATGAGTTCAGGTCCATGTGTAAAAGCTTACATTGTAATGGTAGATGTCCACGCGCGGGCAGTCTTTTATCCTTGAATCTGATTTTCCTTGACTATCTTGGGGAAGTGATAATATTGACCTCACAAGGCTGTTGTGAGGATCAGATGGAACAACACATATTCTACACAGTGTAAACGCTAGCATACTATGTAAATATGAAGAACTCTTGAAATGCTACAGAGCTGAGCTGTGAACCGCTAGGAGGAACGACTTACTTTATATTTGAGGGCATGAGAATTGATTCTTGCTATGGCAAAAGCTATGCAGTCATTAGCAATATTACGCAATCATTAGCTGCATATAACACAAAAGCAAAATAAAATCTAGACTGATTTCTTATAAAATCCTTATTCATTTTTAAATGCACAATACATGGGCCCTAGGCCAAACTCCAGTTTTTCTATGCACTATAACTAGTTCTGATAATCCCATACTTTACAAATATGCCAATTTCGTAGGATTCACCCTGAGGAATCAGAAGAATAATACACAGTCTTGGCCTTTACCTTCAGGACACATATTTTATTTGGGAGAAAAATGATGTAGACATTGGAAGTAACACAAAATTCAACACGTGAAGGCGATAACCACCCACTGTATCTTGATGTAGGTTTATAGGTGCTAGGTAGGGAACAATCCTGTAAACCAGGGCAGGCAAGCAATGGCTTCATGCTGGAAACAAGACTTGGCAAAAAACACTCAGGTAGAAAGAATACGTTTAGTGGAGTATTTCTAAAGTCAGTGAAAACGAAGAGTGAAACTCATGAGACACATTTTGTTTGGTCTGGTGTTTAGCACTGACGGCAAACCCAGGTCAAAATGTCTCAGTGGAATTTTTTAGCTCAATGAAATAAAATCTACAGCAGTCCAACTGCTCAGGTGATAGCACTTGAAGAGGCCAGAGAAGGTAATGGTTAAGATGAGCCACCTTCTCAGGTTCAAACCCCAGCTCTGCCCCTGGATAACTGTGTTCTTTGGCACCCCTGAAAACTGTGTACCTGTTTCCTCAACTGTAACATGAGCATATGATTGTTGCAGCCAACAAAACAATGTATTTATCATAAATATACATGTATTTATGAACATGTGTAGTGTTCACAGCACTGGGGGCCACTCTGTAAATGCTCTACAAGTGTTCATCTTGCAACTGTCAGGGTTCTGTCCCTCTGGATTTCCACCATCTCTCAGGCACCATGAGGTGTCTAAAACCTCCCAGTTGAACATTAAAAAGAAAGGTTAGAACCAGGTTATGAAAGGATTTAATTTTTTGGCATTGGCAAGAATGGGTGAGCGAAATGAGGAAACATTAAGGACAAAAGATCCAACCATCACATCCAGTCACCGGAAAGATAAGGAATCATTGGAATCCATTTAGAACTCTCCTCACAATGTGTTCTTGTCCACGGTGACTGACAAAAGCCTTTACTTTACTTTAAATGCCCTTGATCTTACAATATTAATAGTTTCCTTGTGTTAATAATTACATATGTAAGAACACAAAATGTACCTATTTTTATACAGAGAATTACTGCATAGCGCTTAAACGAAACTGAGGGTTGTTATTATTTATATTATTATTGTTATTATACTATGAAGATTTAGATCTGGTGAAACTCTATTACTATCTGTAAGGGTAATTTAGAGGCTGGAAAATATTGCTTTGCCTTTAAAAAAATATAATACAAGATGAATGCATTTACCAGACAGAACAAATGATGTGTACTTTACGGAAACCATTACCAAGACTGTAATTTAAAGTAACAGGTGGAGCACTTTATAGCTGATAGGAACTGCTGGCTAATTCTAGTTCAAATTGATCACAAAAGCTCACACAGCCCACATGGCTCATTTTCCTCAGCCGCAAATTTCTGTGGCATTAAATAAATATAACATAAAATAATGGGCCAAATAATGTTATTTTTCTTGGCTTTAAAACTTTGTTATATAACATGTTAAGAATGGAAAGTTTATTCATTTTACATTCATTCAACAAACATTTTGTGAAGTCCTAAACCACGTGCATTTAAGTTGCTTACCATTAACTTGTTTAATCCTCTCAATCACTGTGCAGCAGGTAAAATAACTCCTACCTTCTTGTCACTATTATCTATAGCTTGAGATACACGTATACACACACATATGCACAAATTGTATTGAGAAATACTGAATGAGTTACTCATGTCAAATAACTTGGAAGCAGTAAAATGTGAAACATCACTGTTAAAAGTTAGAGTCATCCTAGGCTTTTTGGCACAAGTTACCATTGCTCTGGTTGAGAGACAATGAGGGCCCAAGTCTATTCTGCTTCATTCCAAGTATCTATAATCCAAGGGAATTGGATTAAAATTCTGTACCTGCCATTCACTACATGCACAATTTAGATGAAGTCTTTTAACTTCTCTGAGCCTCTCTTTAACATCGAGAAAAGAGTAGCACCCACTAATGGAGCTGTGAGTCAGCAAATTAAGGTTGTAAGTTACATCCGCATTGTGTCAGACTTTTAGGAAAGGCTCAATAAATGTTAGCCATTATTATTAATCATCCAAATGAAACTTGAATCCCCTCTGCAGAGCTCATTTCAAAGGGTCATTCTGCCTAATGCTAAGCACCTCAGGCAGAAGATAATTCATCAGGTCCCACGGCAGCCATCTTACTCTTGGATAGCTAGCTCTCTTGGATGGTTGGAAAGTTATTTCTTAAGAGGAATGAAATCCTTCGTCCTGTACCTTTTATACATTGCTCTCAGTTTTACCCCTGAGGGCTTTACTGTACAGTTTTCTCCTTCCTTTTTCATTCGACAGCCTTTCAGATATGTAAGGACAATGTTAGAGTTTCCCACTGAATTGGATTTGTTCTCAACGAAGCAGCCAAAGAGTGCCTAGGGTGTTAAATTGATTAATTTTCTGTTATTGTTTATTTTTATTTGTTTCCTTTCCAAATCGGTGTTAAAAGACAATAAAATCTACAACACACACATGCACACACACCACAGTTCAGTTTCAACCTTAGTGTTACACTAAAATCTACTTTGGCTTTGACTTTATCCTTGACCTTTGGAAGGCAGACTAACCACATGCCTGTTTCAGTGTAATTCCCAGAATTTAAAAATTTGTGTGTAATCCACCCTTGAGACTTTTTAGGATACTTTCAGATCCAATTCACACACCCAGCTCAGTGATAAAACAAGGCACAGCATTCCGCTCTTTGGTATATTCACTTTCAAATATAGAGAAGCATGCTAGATGTAGCTCAGAGTGTAAGTTCTTCTCTGTCTTTAGAAACTGAAAAGTATATCAATGATGGGAAATATGAATGTTTATTTATTATTGTACAAATGAAACTATGATATGAAAGCTGTTAATTTTATGCACAAAACATTAATGAAGGCCTTTGAAACGGTTAAGTAAACAGGGAAACATACTGACAGCTAAGATAAATGTTTACATTAAGTAAGAGACTCTGCTATATCAGTGCTTCTCATACATTAAGCTGCTCACAAATCAGCCAAGGATCTTGCAAAATTCAGATTCTGATTCAGTTGGGTAGGACCTAAGACTTTATTATTGTAGCAATCTTCACCTGTCTTGAAGAATATGAAATCCGGTTTGTGAGAATTCGTGCTGAGAATAATAAATACATATACAGAGTAGGAAAAACAACAGAATGAGGTAGGATAATTCTAAGGCAATTATTTTAACATTTCGGCCAACAAAATATCTTCTAATTACTGTTTTAGAACTTCAGGTGTGTAATGGCTTTAAGATTGCAGAAGACGAATTCCAGGAAAAGTGCCAATCTGTTAATTTTTTTTAAACAAAGAAATGAATGCTTTTGTGTTCCAAGGTAAAACTTTAAAATTTTTACAAATAGATTTTTAGAAATAAATCTCAGTACGAATTAGTTTTTATAAGATCATGGGTATTTTCTAGTGCCTAGCATTTCAACTTTGGTTGTGATACTGGCTTGAACTTTAGCATGGTAGTCAGAACAATGGCTTCCCAAAGATGTCCATGCCCTAATCCTGGAAAATCTGAATGTGTTATATTATATAACAAAGTGGAATTGAGGTTACAGGTGGAATTAGGGTTTCTAAGAGGTGATTGTAAAATAAGAAGATTTCTGTATTATCTAGATGAGCACAGTGTAATCACAAGGGTCCTTACATGCAGAAGAAAGAGGAAGAAGAGTCAGAGTGATGGAGACTGGCCAAGGCTCTAACTGTCCATTGCTGGCCTCGGAGACAGAGGAAGGGGTCTTAAATGAAGGAGTAGGGACAGGCTGTAGAGTTGGAAAAGATAAGAAAACAAATTTTTTCCTAAAGCCTCTAAAAAGAGCAGCAGACACCTCAGTTTTAACCAGCGAGACCCATTTCAGAGTTCTAAACCCCAGAAGTGTAAGCAAATGAATTTGGGTTGTTTTAGCCACTAAGTTGGTGGCCATTTATCACAGGGGCAATAGGAAAAAGATACACTTGTCTTTGCTGCTTAATTATTTTAACACTTGGCAACACACATTCAAATCACGTACCTCTGACCTATATCTATATCTGTATTCACATTCTCAGCTATATATGATCTGTGCCAAAAAGCCTGAGAAATGATGAGTGGCATACCCCTGTCAATAAATATTCCAGTGAAGATTTCCTCATAATTGAGCATATAATTTTATCAGTTATGGTCCAGATAGGGAATGGCTTTCTCTGAAACTGAGGTATAAATGTCCTTGATTTTATGCACAAGTGTGACTATGATAGATACAATGAGAATAAACATGACCTACCTTCCCAAAGCCTTTTATTATTTTATATTTTAAAGATTATGTGTTCTGAAGAAGAGGAAATGTTGCCATAGATCTTAAGGGGAACTAAGTTAAACATCGGTGGGTGGTAGGGTCTTCTCACACACCTCTTCCCTCCTCTGGGATCAGATTTGCACACTCCTTCAGGCTTCAGCTACTTGGTGGAAATGTTTGGGAAGCTTGCTGTTCCTGAAGGAGTTCAGACATGTTACTCCCAAATCTGCCACTTTAGCAGATTGGCCATTTCGAGCTAAAGTCACTTGAGAACGAGCAGGTGTGACCAGGGCATTCTGACCTACTGGAAAGCAGGAGACACAACTCTCATGTTCAAGGGCACCCTTCTGTATTGGGAGAAATAGAGACACTCTTATCTTCAAGGAAGAGACCTTGAGTCTGAAATAATTCTACACAAACAGGCCTTGTTAAACAATTCTTGTCTTCTTTTACCCCACCCCTCCACATAGTTAAGCATAGTTCCTCAACTGCCTTACTTTTTTTTAACCTCATGAAAAGCAAGTGGGTTTTGCCATTTATTTACAAATGTGTTTCCTCAGGAAGGCTCCCATGTCGTATAAAATTTATAGTCCATAAACTTGGGCACTTCCCTCCCATTAATCTGTCAGTTTAATTTTCCTAGACAGTCATGGACACCAAGAGGGTTGGGGAAAACTTTTTTCTTCTTCTACACTTAGGTTAGAGACTCTGTATTCACTAAACTAATTTAAGATTATCAACAAGTCTTAATATTTCGATGTGGATGAAGTAAGGCATAAACCTATAAGTAGAAAATAACGCTGAAAGAGTCTTGTGATGGGTCCTCTCTCTTAATCATGAATCATGTGAGAATCTCTTGGGTTTTCAGAGGCCCTGCCCCATAGGAAATAAACATATTTATTTACCAGGAAGGTTGTCCTCCTAAAATCCAAGCATACAGAAACAACCCCTTTAATTACTTTGTTGGTGGAATTTTCAGATGAAAGATATTTATCACACATTACATTTTCATGAGTGTGCCCTCCTTAATTACCAATGGACTTACACTGCTCCTTTAAGCAAGCAAGCAAGCAAACAAACAAATAAACAACTTGAAGCCAATCAGATATGGCCCAGTGAAAGTCCTGGGCAGGACTTTCTTCATGAGACCACAACTCCTGATGAATCATTTATCACTGATAGTTTCTCCTATTCACTCCACTTCACAGCCCAAGATCTGATACTTGTCTGACTTGCATCCTGGAATCTTCTCTTCAGAGACTGAGAACATAATTTTGGCTTGATTCCCTGTGTCTGCCACTGGTTTCCATTCTTTATTCTTCATTGATTAAGTATGTATTGATCAAGACCTGGTATATGCCTGGCACTGGTCCAACGCTGTTCCAGAGTGAATGCAGTGTACTCTCTTTGCTCTTCTTCTACCAATCACTGTCATGCGCCTACTGTTGGTCTCCACTCAGCTCTCAAATTAAAGCAGCACAGTATTTTATTATATAGATTTAATGTCAATTGGTAACTTTATATTAAAAAAGATTCCATGTTTGTTGCTAAAGATATGCTAATGCTTATTAGTAGAGTATAGAAGAGTCTAGTAAACTTTCCATAACATACTCCTCTGCTGGGAAAAGAAAAAAAATCACTTTGAGTTAATCCTACTTTAATTCTTATTGCAGTTACCTTGGAAAATCCATAAAGAAACAAAAATTCTAACACTACAGAAACTGTTGATGTATAAACTATAAAGAAAATAAGAAAAACGTAATTAAACCTAAATCAAGGAACGGAACAACATGTTAAACCCCGAGTCTGAGTCCAAAGAACAACACAGACCTTTGTCAACTTTCACCAGGCTGAAGGTATTTAGATAATAATAATTATGATTGAACAGATGATTGAATTATGCCATATGTCATTTTATTGGCCTCAAGAGTATATTTGTGAATGCACAGAAATGAATGTAATTCATTATTATGTTAACCAAGACCAAAGGTCATATGGTAGACAGGTAGGGAAAAGGATGTCGCCTAATGAAACATTTGCTTTTCTGTATTAAACATCATAAGAGGAAAACAGCACTCTTAATGCCCAAATGAGTCTACAAGGACCACGATATGCACATGCGATGTTTTCTAGAACAAGTGTTTGATCAAGCATAAATAATGCGGAATCATTTGTAAGGTGTTTTTCTGGGGGATGATTTGCTGAGCTTTAGTTCTCCCTCCTTTTTCTTTAGTTAGCTGATTTAATGTTACAACTGAACTAATTTCCATTGATGGTTGAGAAAAAATAAGCAATATACAGAGTACAAAGGAGATTCGCTTACGGGGTCATTTAAGAAAATGTACATAGGTTAAAGCATTCTTAGGAGTGTGTTAAAGATTTGAAAATATAAGTCAGAGTCTATAGGTAAGACTTGATTGCAAATGTTTGGATCAAATGAATGTCAGTATAGCTTTAATCCTTTCATTTAGAAAAGATAATTTAAAGTGTTTTCTTTTAATAGAATATAACAAAGGCGTAGATTTATCTGAATGCCAGACCAAAAAAAAAAAAAAACCTGCTCCTTTGTCCTGGAGNATCTCACAGTTTGTGGGTTTGAGCCCCACGTTGGGCTTGTGCTGACGGCTCAGAGCCTGGAGCCTGTTTAGGACTCTGTGTCTCCCTCTATCTCTCTGCCCCTCCCCAGCTCACACTCTTTCTCTTTCAAAAATAAACAAACATTAAAAAAATTAAAAATAATAAAAGAAGAAAACTCGTTAGATTTTGTTCCCCTGAAACAGAAGCGTCTGCTCCTTTTCACTAGTTTTCATATACCTCTACCAAAACCTTGGTAAGCGGGACCTCAGTTAAATGCTTTGAATCAAAGGGTGCCTGGGTGGCTCAGTGAGTTAAGCATCCAACTTTGGTTCAGGTCATGATCTCAAGGTTCATGGGTTCCAGCCCTATATCGGGCTCTGTGCTGACAGCTCAAAGCCTGGAGCCTGCTATGGTTCTGTGTCTCCCCTCTCTCTCTGCCCCTCCCCTGCTCATGCTTAGACATAAATTACACACTGCACTTGAATGCCACTATTAAAGTTTTCATCCATCATCTCTGCTTTCAGTTTCCTAACCTCATATTTAGCCTTTTTTGAGTTTCTTTGTATCATTTTTGGAAACAGAAAGATCCATCTTCACTCCCATTTTCAAGGAGTAGTGTAAATGAAGGGTGAGAGATATTTATAGTTACTTCCTGCTCTATTGGACCATTCCCCTTAAAAAGAAAGTTCATCGAATAAAGCTGAACAATTTTACTTGTTAATAGAAATGATTTTGGGGTGCCTGGCTGGCTCAGTCAGTTGGTCATCCAACTTCAGCTCATGATCTCACGGTTTGTGGGTTAGAGCCTTGCATCAGGCTCTGTGCTGACAGCTCAGAGACTGGAACCTGCTTTGGATTTTGTGTCTCTTTCTTTATGTGTACCTCCCCCACTCATTCTCTCTCTCTCTCTCTCAAAAATAAGCACTAGGGGCGCCTGGGTGGCTTAGTTGGTTAAGTGTCTGACTTCAGCTCAGGTCATGGTCTCACAGTTCGTGGGTTCGAGCCCCTCATCAGACTCTGTGCTGATGGCTCAGAGCCTGGAGCCTGCTTCCAATTCTGTGTCTCCCTCCTTCTCTGCCCCACCCCCACTCACACTGTCTCTGTCTCTCTCAAAAATAAATAAACATTTAGAAAAGTTTAAAAAAATAAGCATTAAAAATAGAAATGATTTCAAACTATGTGTATATTTTTTAATGTCTTTTTTATTTAAATTTTACATGGTGCTAGTGTTATTTGCATGTGTCTTCTCATCAGCATTTGGGTACAACACAGTATTGAGGTTAGGATGTGGGTTAACGCAGAGTTAGAATGTCCTGTTCATCACTGTGTACCACAATGACTAATGTAGCACCCACCCCTCATACCAGATTCTCACATAGTATGATTTTTTTTAGGCACACTAAATATCTGCTGAGCTAATGAAAGTGTCTGTTTCTATCAGTGGATGAACCATGTCTGCAGACTAATGCAAACTTCCATTGAACTATTTTAATACACTGAAATTTAAGTGGATAAACTAGGCACATAGGCATTTGGAAGTGAAAAACACATGCCTTAATTAAGAATGGATGGGGGAAAGTTCTTTCCTGTTTGTATTTTGGTGCCCTGGAGGCTTACTCTGAGGGGTGATTACATGTAGAAAGTATAAGCAATTGAGATCCATGAAAAGATTCAGGATGGCATTGTCTTAGTCGTTCCTAAGTTGAGAAATTGATGCTAATCAATCAGTTAATTAACCAATGAATTGACAATATTTTTGTATAGGCGTTATTTAGCATTCATTATATTAGCTTTTAAGAGATTCCGAGAGGATCCAACCTCCCTTATAGATAATCTACAATTAATAAGGTACCAATGTTTTATTAATCAATTAGATACATTTTAGATGACAGTTTTTGCTAATATTGCTGGTGGTAGATTATTTTCATTGATGATTTACTTTGACAAAATCATTATCAAAAAGCTCTCAGAATCTGATTTTTAAAATCCTTTTGACTGTATTTCATTAGAGGGCTTACTAAGTTAGATAACGAAGCTACATTTTGGTCATATATTTAGAGTTTCATGTTGGAAGGTGATAATAATTCTCTAATCCTGATATTTCTCTTCCTATGGAATGAGATCCATGAGTGTAATATTTCTAGACTCTTTCTGAACACAAGAGAGGTATGTGTACTCTCCGATTGATCTATTTGGAAGGAAGAATCTGAGTATGCCCATTTCAGCTCTTCCTTATTTTCTTTCTAGAGTAAAATGACCAGAAGAGAAGGTGTGTTCTTATGCTAGACCTTCTCCTTGGAATTTAAAATTGACATTTAGAGAACAGATGTTTCTCCCCTAGATGGATTCATTGCACCTAGCAATAAATGACCAAACCTCTTCTGGGGACTCAAAGAACAATGAGCTTATCCATTAAGTGAATCAAATTTCTTTTCAAAGGAAACATCAGTGATCATTTGCACACTGGGACCGTGGGGCTTGTTCATATGCTCCATCAAAGTTGTTTTTCCCCATGCAAAGACTCCTTAAAGCTGATGACGAATTCCCCTAAATAAATGCCCGATGTGCCTTAACCATTCATTCTATGTGAGAAGGTGCCTTGCTAGGTTATCTTAGATGCTGGCCCAGAGAAGTCTGTGCCAAGCCTTGCCAGGGACTTCAGAACATATCCAGGTTTCTTCCCATATGTGTGTAGCCCTGAAATTGTCACCCAGCCTATAGTGCACAATCCTCCATCCATCTTTTCTCATTGTCCTTGTAAAGTGGTATTTGAACACTTAGCTGAAAAAAAGATATACCTTATAGAAGAAAGAATTAACTGCAGCATATGGTAGGAATGGACCAGTAGAAAAAAAAATCTGTTCCTGGAATTAACTATGGAGAGTAGAAGGCTGAGTGGATTTGAAAGAGAAATTAATCTCTTTCTGTGCTTCTGGTGATGCAGTCTTCACAACCTCCACCTTTCACTTTTCCTCATTGGGCCCCAGATGTCTTTGTCCTGATTTGCGCTTTGTAGCTTCTACCATACTTTTATTTTGAAAACCAGCATAGAAGGTGAAGAAAGGGATTCAAGGATCCTTCTTCCTACCATGTATGCTTCTAAAATTCCGTTACTCTACATGGATTGGAGATGGAAGACCTTCATTCTTCATTGACAAAGAAAAACAAATCATCATGCTTTCTATCAGTAGCTAATAGTGAGTAGATCAGCTAGTGAAGACTGACAACATTCTGAATTGTTGATGGTGATAAGAATTATTACAGACTTCACAAAAATTTTAAGCTAGTGTTACTGTGAACTTAGGAAAGACAATAATTTATGTACCTTTGTTGTATTATTTATTTGAGTCAAAACATGTATCTTCTTCTGCCACAGATTGCAGTATAATTAAATGTGGGTGTCTCAACATCAACACTAATTAGTTAGAAATGTAAATTTCTAAAACGCTTGATCCTAATTAGAAAGTGATTTCTCCCCTGAAGTCTACATGTGCGTCCTGTAAAAATATAATATCTAATTAAATAAACTTACACATATAAATGCATATTGTGTGTATATATACTGTATCTTTACATAGGTTGATTTAATTAATATGAAGATTTAATTAATGAGATTTGCTATTCTACACGTATTTCTCCAGAGATTTCTAAATAAATTTTCATGGCAGCCATTGTTACCAAACTTGAAATTAAAAGTCTGTAGTCATAAAACCTACTAAAATTTGGATTAAAAGAATGAAATGAAGGATACCTACACTTCCTTTCTTTTCATTTTTCACTCTCTTGCCATGTCCTCTCAATTGCCCCCATTATCATTCCGTCAAGATCTGACTTCACCTTTTTTTGTGTGTCTTGATAAGTTTTACCTCTTTTCCTGACCAAATGCATCCATCCAGACTAGGAGATTCCAGTTTCCAATTCTTCTATCCCAATGAATAGCTTTATAATTTTGATGATGTTATATTTGGGTCAGAGAAGAAAGATGTCTGCTATTCATCTTCTTGATCTTATATTTCCAGGCCAGCTCCAAAGAAATGTGATTCTCCCTAAACTAATTGAAATCCCTGGTTTTGTAAAAGTGGATGACTTGAAACAAAATGTAAGACAATAGAAGTGATTTTAGTAATTCTGAGTTCTACTCGGATCAGAATATTACTTAGACCCCCTTCCAGTAGCTTCAGTTGGTGCATGAAAAAAAAAAAAAAAAGAATGACCCATTTCATGTTCCAGTAACGTGTCTGTACACACCAAGAACATTTTATTTTATTTTTTTTAATGTTTTATTTATTTCTAGGAGAGAGAGACAGCGTGAGCAGGGGAGGATCAGAGAGAGAGGGAGTCACAGACTGAAACAGGCTCCAGGCTCTGAGCTGGCAGTCAGCACAGGGCCCGACGCGGGGCTCGAACCCACGAACCGCGAGATCATGACCTAAGCGAAAGTCGGACGCTTCACAGACTAAGCCACCCAGGCGCCCCCACCAAGAGCATTTTAAAATGTTGACATAGATTGTATAATCCATTCAATCCCAGTGCTTCATATTTTTTGAGTGTCTGTGATCAACTGCTCCCTATAGACTAATGACCTATATCAGGAGATTCAAACTCAAATAACCTACTGGGGCTGAGTGTGTAATGTACATAGTGAAGCAAGCAAGCCAGGTGAGAAATGAATAGGTAGAGACTGGTGATCTAGAAGTTTGCCTCTCAGCCTTACCTGTATGTAGGATGGCTGGCCACTCTAAATTCCAAGTAATCATTGTTAAGAACAGGCTTAAGCCTACAGCTCACCAACCCTGGACATGAATTTGACCTCTTGTGCTGAGGAGGAGTGGGATAAAGACTGGTCCCGTTCCACCTCTGGCATTTGGAATGATTTGCAGCAGATTACTGAAAGGCAAATTTGCAGAAGTAATTTTGTCAGACTGAATAGGTCATCAGTCAATCAATCGTACCTTCTTTTAAACATATTTTTGACTTCTGTATCTCTTTGATGAGCACGTCATGAGCAAATAATTTGGTCCATTCTGCAGAATTCTTCCCACTTAAAAACTGTGTTATTCAGCTTTATTTGTAATAGTGACCATTTCGGGGCAGGGGGACCTGCCCCCAGTGTACTCCAGAGTTACCAGCAAGGTATTAAACTGATACTTAATTGTGGTATTTGGACAAATTGTTTTCTTTTTTTTTTTAATTTTTTTAATGTTTTATTTATTTCTAGGAGAGAGAGAGACAGCGTGAGCAGGGGAGGGTCAGAGAGAGAGGGAGTGACAGACTTTGAAACAGGCTCCAGGCTCTGAGCTGGCAGTCAGTACAGAGCCCGACGCGGGGCTTGAACCCACGAACTGCGAGATCATGACCCAAGCGAAAGTCGGACGCCTAACCGACTAAGCCACCCAGGCGCCCCTGGACAAATTGTTTTCAATCAAATCATTTGTCCTTTCCTTGTCCTTTCCTTTACACCCACCAGGAAAAACCCCCTTTGGGTCTTTTCCAGGAGACTAAGAATGCATTCTGGTGCTAGAGTGGCAGGCAGATGCAGGGTAAGCATAGCAGTTGGTGGATTGGAAGCAGTGCTCATTTCAGGAATCATGGAAGACTCCCCTTGTATGGAGAGACAGCTAGATAGGCCATTCTGGTGACTTCAGAGCTATAGAACCTTGAGTCCTCTTAGCAGTTGTCTTAATACAGCAAAGACCTGTCAATGATACCTCCAGCGCAAGATTGGATGGGAAGGACTGGGGGATGACAGAAGAGCAAACTGGCTTCTAACCTTGTCCTATGAGATAGGGAGTGCATCAGCAGGGGGCCTCCCACATCCAGTGACTGCTAGGGGCAGGGGCCTAAAAGCCAGACCCAGCACAATGCTCAGGGCTCTCTGAGCTCCAGAGCTTCCCATGGATTTCAGGACCACATCTCAGCTGAACCTCCAGTCCTGCTCATCTCAGCCCTTCCCCTCCACTTCCCTTACCCTGGTGTTGGCCTGGGAAACCTCCTGCACTGCATCCTGTAGCTCCACTTCAAAATCAGCTTCATGACCTGATGTCATGACACTTGGGAGAGAAGTAGAGAGTCAGGTCTGTGGAGAAGATGCAGGGAGGTGGGTAGACATTTGTTGCATCAGAAACAATGCATAACAAAACAAAACAAAAACACTGAGAAGCCAGGAAGGTGGCATAAATGATAAAGGCATTCTGCTTCTAACCCAATAGCAAGCAGCATTGTTTGCACTTGGCCTGGGAGCACTTGCACCCTAAAGGGGCGGCACCAAACTCATCTCCAGCCTACTTCTGTGTCAGGACTGATGAGATTTTGGGGTGATGATGAGGTTCGTGAGGTTCGGAGCTGACAGTGAAGAAAGAATTCTTGAAGAAGTCTTTGGTGCAAAAATGGTGATTTTATTAAAGCACCTGGATAGGATTCGTGGGCAGGAAGAGCTGCGCTGGGGTTGTGAAGAGTGACTGGTTATATACTGTGGAATTGGGGGAGGTCCGCTAGGGAGGCACTGATATGCTAAAGAAGACTCAAATGGTACCCAAGGCCTTGTTACTGTGAGCTAAGGTTGTTTTCCCTCTAGTAAGACATTAGCTTTACAACAATAGAGAATTCCTAGAGAAACGATATGCTCTGTATTTGCCTCAAGTATTTGTCAATGGGCTACAGGTTATAAATTTAATTTTACCTGGCATTTCCTTCATGCCCTTGTTCCCCACATCACTGTGGAGGGGAGGGGGATATTGGGGCTCCAGGAAACTGTGTCTATAGGTTTCTGGAGATTAGGCTATTGATAAGATTGCCTTTTCCTTGTAATTTGCTAAGATATTTGTAAACGGATGTAGACTCCTGTGTCCTGGATGACTGTGATCTCTATCAGCTAGCCATTTGTTTTCTTTCCTTTCCTTTGTTCTTTGGTAGCCCAGAGATGCTGAGGAATATCACATATATCCCATGGGTGGGGTGAGGGGGTGGGATGTGCCAACTTCTGGTTTGCTCCCAGATTGCCTTATGGTCCCTCATCAAGGACCACCGAGATCTTCTGGAATAAGGAGAAGCCAAAATTTTATTAATGTGAAATTTTCTAATTCTTATAAGTGTACACATTATGAGAAAGTGATCAATTATAGTCTTCCTTCCTAATGTTTTTCTGGCCCATTGGTGGGTGGTTTGGGAGGTGGTTAGACCTTGGCAGTGAGGAACAGATGTGTGCTCCTCTTGCAAAGGGGAAGAGATGATCAGTGATTGTGTACAAGGAGCAAAACAGTCTGATTTGCCTGTAATGCAGGCTTCTCTTTCTCTTCTCTGCTTGCACTCTGAAATGCTTTAGCTCATTTTGGGATAGTATTTGTGCAGCAAACTCGGCATGAGATGAGCTATTTAGAGGATTTTAATCCGATTACTGGCAAAACTTTGAGTATTTCTATCTTGCCCTTGGATACGGTATGAACTTCGGAATCCAATATGTGGAAGGCAATGAAATATACATTTTGAGTACATAAAAGAGCTGTTTTTAGGGAAATGGTGAATTCACTTAGTTTTCCCATAAAATCAAGAGCAAAAGGATGAGAAATGGGGAGTGGATTTTCTGCAATAGTGGGAACAAAGGAGTCTCCTTAGCCTGAACTCCAGGATTATTATCTAAAAGTAGGATTGTACATATTCATGAACTTGGCTCTGGGGCAAATAGGCCCATTTGTATATTCTGTCATCCTCTGGGCACCTACCTGTCTACTGTTATACCTCTGGGTCAGACTCATGAAGGAATTTTTACTGTTGGGTGTTTCCTAGACCGATACACATTCCAACACTACTTGCTGCGACCTTGAGGGCTTAGTTGAAAAACACACCTGACATCCCATGAATGCATTTCAATGGACAAAAATCTGGGCTCCTTCCTCAACCAAAATCACTGTGCTTTTTCACACCCAATCACTTCTGTTGATTGTGGGGGTTCTTGTGAAATACACAGTTCCCCAACCATTCAGCAATTCCTAAGCACAAAAATAACTGCACTCTTAAGAAGCAATCAGCAGGCTTATTAAGGTTCACCTAGAATTGAAGGCACCATGTTTGTTAATTTACATTGCAAATATGAATCTGGTGGCCTTAACCAGCCACTTGAATGGAGAGAGAGCTTTGACAACACGGGGAGCCTGCCCCCTTTGTGAGCTATCACACAACAACACGGAATGGAACAAAAATCACACATACACAATGTTTTCTGAATATATCACTTCTTCAAAACATTTTCCCTTCAAACAGTTGTAGAAGATTTATGCCCTCTTGCCAAACCGTGTTTTCCTTTACCCCATCTGTGACTTAGGGAGATTTGTGCAGTTTCTTTTATTTTGCTTATTTTCTGTGGGCGGCATGGATGCCTGTAACATTTTGCAGATATCTTTAGGGTTAAGAAAATGAGCATCTGGGCCTTCTTCGGGGGTATAAAGAGACTACTTAAGTCAAAACATGAATACAAAGAGGGAAAATTATTTTAATTCTCTTATTTCAAGTGTTCTTTGTCATATTTAAGACCCCAGGTGTGAGCCTTGCTCTGCTCCCCGTTGTGAAACTGATTGGGAGTTATGAAAAGTTAACAGTCGAGGCTGCGGGAGTTGTTCTTATGATTTTCTACCTTAAAATGCTGTTTTGCAGTAAACCAAGTAGGTATATAAACAGGCATATGTCATTGTTCTAATAAAACATACAAATGGAGAGATATTACCAAAATTCAAAACTTGAAGTCTTTAGATACCAGATAGTATCTCAACAATTCTAATCAGCTAGATATCTAATCAGCTACCTTTGTAATGTTTGGAGGGGTTATATTTTGTCTAAATAAAACATTAATCATCAATCTGTTCATCTGTGCTTTCACCTCAGGAGTCTCTTTTTCTGCCTGAAATAGACTTCCACTTTTTTCTTAGTGCTTCCTAACAGGCTACTGATGTCTTGCTGCCTTTCAATCAGATTTTTCTAGACCGATCAATTAGTAAAGCATTTATTAGATTATCAGCCACATGAGAATCCCAGGCTGGACTCTGTGACTCTCTCTGGGGTAGAAAATGGACCAAATAGTGTCCTTCAGTTTATTTTAGAAAAGCCATTAATTTAAATAAAGCAAGTAACACTGTGTCATTGTATACAAAAAGAATAACTGAATTATATGATATAAATGGATTCATTTGTTGAATATAGGCATTCGCTTAATGAATACCTATTCAGTTCTTACTGCATACCAGCCACTAGTCCAGGTTCCCAGAATAGACGGATAAACAAACCCGTCATTGTTAATGCCTACAGTGAATCAATCTATCAAAATGTAGACAAATATGAGGTAAACAGATGAGAAGCACTTTCTTAATGGAGTTGGGGCATATGTTGAGCATTGAGAGATGAGTATTTTGTTATGCATTGAATCGTGTCCCTCCAAAAGACTTGTTAGAGTCCAAAGCTCCTGGGTACCTGTGAATGTGACCTTCTTTGAAAATAGGGTCTTTGCAGATATGATCAAGCTAAGATGAGGCCATACTAAATTAGGGTGAGCCCTGAATCCAATATGACTGGTGTCCCTGTCAGAAGAGAAGAAGAAACACTGTTTCTGGTATCCAGAAATAAGATAGTTCGAGTCACAGTTTCAGTTCAAGTGGACAAAGTATTGGCATTCAGCTTAAGGATGTGATTGAATGATAAATGGAGGAACTCAGACCCAGACAAAAGAAAATCATTGAGAAAAAGAGGTCTGATAAAGGGACATTTTAGGAAATTAATTCAGCAGCAATACACAAACTAATGATCACTTAAATAATCCAGTCATTCTAACAACATCCACCATCTTAATGAGAAAGAGGAGAGAAGCTCTGAGGACATTTAGGAGATAAAAAGGACAAGAAGAAAAACTTCCTCTGATTGTGATAAGGAATGATTTCCTGTGACCCATAACTCTAACAATTTGTTTATGTACTTGAATTCTAACTTTGAATTCCTCTATCAGTTGGGCAGGTGGTACTTCAAAACTCTGATTTCAGTAACCTAAAGTAAGGGAAAAGGTGTTAATTAACAGCTACCAGGCTATTTTGAAGATTTCACAATGCAATATATTGCAGCTTTCTTATCTATTAGGCATTACATAAATGGTAGGTGATTGCATTGTGTGTTTTCACCTTAGAACCCACATACATTTTTAAAAATTGGTATGTTTTCCTTAAGTTATTTATGATCTAATTTTTTGTGCTTAATGTAATAGACCCAGTAAGGTTCTTCTTTTTAATATATTACTATAGAAAAACTCTGCTCTTCACTATTTTTCCATGTCTGCTTATTCCTATGTTAGATGCAAACAAATGTTCATCCTTTCCCCCGATTACCAGAAATTAAAGTAAAGTCCCATTAAGTTTCACTATAACCTATTCATAAGATAATTGGAAATTCCAAATTTCAGGACATAAGTACAGTCTTGCATTCTGGCATACAAGGTGCAGGCTCTTTATAATTTCTGTTGAATCTTGCTATTTGAGCCATGCTTGAGGAAGTGTACGCTCAGCATTTCTGGTGGGTAAAAAGCAATTCTAAGAAAAACATCTCATGGGGGGATGCCTGCTGAGAAATTCTCCTTTCCCACAAAATAGAAAGCATTGTGTGTTCTGTCTCACTTGCATTTTGAAATATTAATAGCCAACTCCTTACTAGGACTGTAATAAAAAAACAAAAGCAAAACCCTAGCACATATGATAAGCATTGGACTGTAAAGACTATAAAAGCTTTTACATAAGACTTTGCATATATATTTATGTATGTATGTATATATGTTTACATACAGTCTTAAATGAATCTTACATAAAGCATGTTTTCTTTTCAGATGGGAATGCCAAAGTGTTGCTAAACCTAATTAACATGCATTCATACCTTTGTCCATAATATGTGTTAGAACGATACTGAGGATCAACCTTTAATTCAATATGGAGGGGGTTTAACAAACCTCCATTGTTTATGGAAATTAATCAGACTCCGGCCTCTCTGCGGAAAATGTCTGCCAGAAACCATGTCTGTATTATTGAACATACTATAAACTTGGTTGTTCCCAAACAAAGTCATTGCAGTTTAAACATCAGACCTGAAGCTATTTATGTCCTGATGTGTATATATTCATGTGTGGGAATGAGTGTGTGGGAAGCAGCACAGTTTGGATGTATTTTAATTTTTTGGCTGCTTACAAAACCTGCCTTTGTGACCTTGAATATTGCTGTGACAATAGATTAAGAAGAATGTATCTGAGACTTTTTAAAAGCAATATTATCTCTCAAATAGCTTTTTTTTTTCACTCTCTGAGTATACGAAAATACTAAGGCACGATTGTATTTAAACACATTTTTAAATAATTTAGCTTATTTTCATTTGGAGTAAGTCTCTAAACTAGACATATAGTCACACATTCATAGAAATATCTTGGGCAACCTCCCCATTGAAACACTTGCATGGTTATAGTTGATTTTGGTAAACACTTGCAGCCAGTTTTTACAAGGTTCTGGGTTCTAGGTGAGGGCATTAATATAAAGGTATTATCTTATTTAATCTCCAAATTGTCCCTGTGAACATGTTGCCCCATTTGACACAGGAGAAAAACAAGTTGAGAGAGGGTAAGTTGCTTACAATTGTGTGCAACAAATGTCAAGGCCGATAGTGAACCTGGCTGTATTTGCCTTCAATGCCAGACTCCACTATCTCTCCATGACAGTGAAAATGCTCCATGGGATGCTTTAAAATTTAGCATAACCATACCAAATGCACCCCGACATCACTTAGCTGCTAATTTTCACTTACAGAATGTACCGAAGAGGTCAAAAATAATGGCAAGAAATACCATTTAACAAGGGTTTATTATATTCCCTGCTGGATATTTAACTTCCTACTAGTTCTTTGAGGGAGGTACCATATAGTCCTTGTCTTCTGTATGGAGTAGGTAAGGGTTAAGAGGGGGTGAAGTGATTTGCTTAAAATCACATGTCTAGTAAGAGGTAGAGCCTGGATTTGAAACTTGAGAACCTGGCTTCTAGGAATCATACTGCATCCCAAGGAGAAGAAAACTGTTCAGAGTCAGCCAAATTTGATGTCATCCCTCTGAGAATCACACATTTCGACTAATCTATTGCAATGTTCACTTGGCTTTACTTACTTTCATTTGGAGATAAGAGTCACATGATTGGCTATGCATTTTCAATAGGCAGCAAGTAAGTAGACTGAGGGGCGCCTAGGGGACTCACTCAGTTGACCATTCCAACTTTGGCTCAGGTCATGATCTCATGGTTCATGGGTTCGAGCCCTGCATCAGGCTCTGTGCTGACAGTTCAGAACCTGGAGCCTACTTCAGATCCTGTGTCTCCCTCTCTCTCTGCCCCTCTCCCACCTTCTCTCTCTCTCTCTCTCTCTTTCTCACACTCTCTCTCAAAATCAAATAAACATTAAAAAATTTTTAAAAAAAATAGAAGAAGACAATTAGAGGAGTGGACAGAGTAGGGTAAAGGCAGAGCTATCTGCAGCGGTGGACCCACTGACTGTAGAAGGAGGTTAATGACTGTGACAAAGGTGCATTAAGTGTGCTGGGGTGAGAGAGCATTTGGTCCCAAGGCAAGAGGCCTTTAAAATTTAATCGTTCCCTAAACACATTAGTCTATTTTCAAACATGGTACAAGACTGATGCTCTTAATTTTGACTTTGAGTAGAAAAGAAGGGGACAAATTATCAACATATGTTCAGTGGGTGCTGTTTAAAACTCCAGGAAGTTTGTCATTTTTTGAAACATTTATATCTAAATAGTAATTATTTTTTTCATTTAAATTTTGTCTCAAAAATGTTTCAGTATAAGTTCTCTGGAAAGAAATCAGATGGGCTGTCGCTCTCTTTGCTAACGATAGATAAATATGGCATTACTCCTTTGTTTTTCAAAACATCTCTCATTTCAGAGATTTTTTATTTCCTGAATATATACCCAGGAGAGAAGGTCAAAACAATTGAAAAATGTTTTCCCCACAAAGTATTTATAATCCTTGTCAGATACTCCAGTTCTGGGTACATTAGTACTCATTGTCTAGAAGAAATCTATTTTTTCCACTGATTATTGAATTTATATATACCTGTGGTAGCAATTTGTGAATGTATAGAAAGGTATAGCAAAAGCATAAGAAAAAATGTCATAAAGGAATCAAACAAATGTATTTACTATTTGGATTTTGGAATATGTCACTGTGAAAAATATAAGCTTACCCAGATCAGCAATTGTTTTACTGACCAAATCTCAGGCTGTTGGGAAACTAAACCAAACTAACCACTTCACAGTATGATGCACTAATGAACTTCATCTTACTTCCTCAAACAATACCACCATCTCTCTGTTCCTCCTCTAATCCACTCAAATTTCTCCTTGTCGTGTTAGTTATGGTAATGCTGATGTTGAAAACATAAACAAAACTAAAGGAAATAAGTGCAACTAACTTTTATTTGATGTATATGTTATGAGTATAAATTCCAAATGGGGTAGAGAAACAATATTCTACTTGAATCTGAAAGTAAAAATGATATTTTGGCTTTTCATGTGTATTTATGTTATTTCAAAAAATCTAGATTGAGAAATCATTTAGTTAGATAGTCATGTGTGAGGGTTACCATTTAAATAAGTAAGTTATGTATCTGAATAGCAAACCTTTTCAGATTGCATTCAGCTCCATTTTGCCATTGAGTAGACAGAGCTAGAGAGTAAATCAATATTTCGTTTATAATTAAAATCTCATAGTCCAGTTTTTGGATATATTTTTCACAATACTGAACTGATTTCCCAAGGAGAAACTGAAAAAGACATTTGTCCCAGCTACTAATAAAGCTACATGTTTGGAATGTTCTCTGGGATTAATGATCTTGGAGAACATTACACCTTTTGGAATATAAATTCCTCATTTTATAGTGAATGAAAAAGAAGGCTGGAGAGGTTGGATGATTTTCCAATAAATATGTGAGGTCAGATCATGTTAATGGAATAATTCATAATTGCATGGTGCTCAATATATGTTCGGAGAAAATTTTGAGTAGAGTCTAAATAAGTTAATAAAAACCTATAAGGTGAGTTATCTATTTTCAATAGATGTCTGAAAATATTTTTACATAAAAAATGTGAACAAGTTTCTGTTAATTGTAGGAACATTCTATTTTTTGTGACCTTACCCAGCATTATGTTGGGAAATGTTGAACAAGATCCTGAGAAGAAGAAAATGTATTCAAATGTCTATTTTATGACACACTTTTACATTTATTTACATTATTACCATTTTCTCCATCACTTTCCTAAATGCAGAAAATCAAAACACTAAATGAAGCCCTGATTTGTAATATTTGTGGATTTCTGTGGTATGTATACTACCGTCATGACTGATTTCAAGCTACCAACCAGAGGTCACTCATCGCACAGTTGAAAAGAGATACACACATCCTTATAGTATCATACCATACAGAAAGAGCCGGGGAATCCAAGATATAAATAGTAGTAAGATGAGTAAAATAATTGGTCAGTGGTAAGTTTTGAATATGTTACTTTTGTACTTAATATGATTTATTTGTAAGTTTGTGTATTTCATGTTTAAAAGTGCTTGTGTTTGCAGTGCAGCTGAGTGACTCAGCTAAATGTCTGATTTACACTGAGGTCAGTATCTTACGATTCGTGGATTTGAGCGCCGTGGGTTTGAGCCCCATGTCGGGCTCTGTGTTGACAGCCTGCTTCACATTCTGTGTCTCCCTCTTTCTCTGCCCCTCCTTCTCTCATGCTCTGTTCTCTTTCAAAAATTAATAAACATTAAAAAAAGAAAAGAAAATCTCTTCCCTTAAAAAATTAAAAAAAAAAGAAAATGCCTGTGTTTAACACCTCTTTTAGAAACTTCTTAAGGTTTTCACAGTTGGGTTTTGCTTGCCTGAACCAGTTTTAACCATCACTGCCTAAGTCTTTGGAGGGAAGAGTCTGTGAAAAGAAAAGAAAACAAACAAAACTTTACTATGCATTATGTTTCACATGCTGTATATGTCATATTCAGCATTTGTGGAGTATCTATATTATAAGTGTGCTTTTAGAAGTTTACCTGCAAAACAATACCTTTTGAACTTTCACGCACATGTAAAGTGGATCTTGTTCGAATGCAGATTCTGACTCAATAGGTCTGAGATTCTTTATTTTTAATAGGCTCCCAGATGTTACTGCTGGTCAGTGGACCATACTTTGAATAACAAAACCCCACACTAATTTCCTTAGAGCCCTAGTAGATAAAAGAATCAATCTGTGGCTAAGTATACAGACAGTGATGGATATACATACATAAAGTGTGTGTGTGTGTGTGTGTGAGAGAGAGAGAGAGAGAGAGAGAGATGAAGAAGTTTCCTCCATCTGCTCAAAACAGAAAAGCATGTACTTCTGTAAAGAAAACAGGAAGAAAATCGGAGTTAGAAGCATTTTAGATGGCCTAGTGGAGGAGGAAAAACTGTCTCTGAGAAGAAGTAGGATCCACTAATTCGGGGAAAAAGTTAGAAAATCAAATTTGAAGCCGTGAAGTCAAGGCTTATTATCAATTCTGATGTTTATAAGAAATGTTTAAAGAATCCCAAATCCGTTCAAACTCTATGAGATGTTAGAACATAGGGGGGATATGTAAATCTTGAATTTCAGCCATGGACATTTGAAATTAATTCTATAAGCATTTAGGGAACATAAGTCATTAATAAAAATAATTATATGCTCTAGAAAGTTTAATCTGGTGCTATCCAAATTGAAGAAAAACCAAGGCTGGTACAGAGAGGTTGTTTATCATAAGCCAGGAAGGAATAAGTGTTAAGTGCCTGTGCCAAGGGGTGGAAAAGAGTCAAAGAAGAACCTGGGTCCTGAGGATGGAGGATGGAGATTCTCAGATGGAGACTCTCCGCAGTGATGAGGACCATGATGGTGCAGCTAATTAAGTAACAGTCCTGGGGAAAAAAGACAGTCTCTCTCTCTCTTTTCATGTGGCGAACAAGATGGAAGACATTCACTGTGCTTATTATTAATCTATTTTTCTCAAAGTTGAAGTGGTTCATAGGCATAACTCATGATAGGCTTAATAACATGATAACCAGGAAGTTCATAAACTTCTAAGCTCTTGAGAAATCTTCTGTATGCTGGCTTTTTGCCTTTGATCACAAGACGCATTGGCAAGAAGCAAATCCAACAGTGAGTTGCAGCTTTCACCTGGAGCTGGGGACATTTATCTCTAGTCATTCCATTGTTTCTATTGTTTTTATTCTTAGTGATCATCAGACCTTAATTTAAGACTTTTCCAGGAGTGATCTGGGGATAAAAACAGATGGCGATAAACTTCCAGGAAAAACAGTGGTCCTAAGTGCAGGGTTCAGGAAGACGTGGCCAGAGGCATCCAGGAAAGGGCACAGCAGAAACTTACTGCAAGGTGGAGGAGAAAAGTATAGTTTAAAGTCTCACAATAGAAAGCATTCTGTAAATAGTGGAAGGCATGGGAAATGACTCTTCATGGACAGTTCACAAAAAAAGTGTTTGAATTGTGAAAGGAAAGAGTAAAGAACTATGACTTGCCAACTTTGAGATGCCGTCAGGAAATCCAGTCATTGTAAACAAATTAGAGATCAGGCCTTAGGGTGTTGATGTGGTTTAAAATTATGATAGCAGATCTAATTGAATATTGAGGGAGTCAATGTAGTCTTGGTGATTCATCGAACAGTTGATGAGTGGAAACCAAAGAAGAAAATGTGAAAAATGATAGAACAATTAATGGAAAGTACGCTGAAGAGTAAGGTTTTACAGTTTCTCTGTACCCTCCAGTCAGAAGAAGGAATTCGGTTAAACAAATCCACTGTCATCAAATCCATTCCTTTGAATTCAGTCTAATTTGTATGGGAATTTCTAATTCTTGCAAAATCAGGTCAGTTATTCTTGATTTAAAATACAAGTTTCCCTAAATTAATACTCTACCTTAATGCTTTAGAGATACCAATGTGCTCTACTTATTAAGTGAATCTCAGAGAGAATATTTAATGAAAAAAATCCAGAAAATTTGAATGACCCTAAATGACCCATTGGGATAGTTAAAAGGCACTGTTCCTTATGCATATCAAAAGTCCCTTAATAAAACAGCATGGCATGCCAGAGGTTCATGGGTTCTGGTAGTCTAGCCAAAATAATAACCTCTAATAGCTTTTTTGGATTTGTGACAATGCATTATTAGAACATTTAGAATTCCAAAACACTATTATTTTCATTTCCTTTTTTAATCTACCAGCAATGACCAAAGGTTATTTGCTTGTACAGTCACCTTGTATATCTTATAGTGTGATCAGCATTTCCTTAAGGGCAGACTTGAGAAGATTCAGAGGTTAAATTTAGCCGGGTTGTTAGAATATGGAAAGCATCTCAATTTTATAGGCTATGTAATTGAATTTCATGAGATTCTCCCCAAAGTGATTTCCTTCCCCCAGTCCTGTCTTCTACAAAGTATCTTTCTTAATGTAAAAACTTTATTCTATCTCCATGTTCCTCTCTTCAATTTCTAACCAATCCCAATGGTAAACGTATATTAAGGAATTCTAGTTCTTTACCTGTCTACTGACAGTATTGAACTCACCAGTCACACAACCTTGGTAAAAAGTAAATGCAATCAAAATTTGCATTACTTTCTAAGGAGCTCCATACTGCTCTAAAGATGTAAATTCCTAACTTGGACAGTCATTTCTGATAGTCTGAGGCATTTTTAAATTTCATAAAATTATTTTCTGAAAGATATATCCTTGATAAGACTATTTTTATTAAACAGGTATTACTGAGTATCTATGTAATAACAATTACAGTTGTTACTGGGAAGAGTGGGTACAGATAAATGGTAGAAATTAAGTAAATATGATATCTTCATTCTAAGAACATAAATTGATAATACTTATATACTTACATAGATAAGTATATGAAAATTCTAAAATAAAACCAATTGTACTGTTAAAAATTGAAAGCATAGTAAGAACACGGAGTAGAAAAAGATGGAGGTCAACCAGATGAGCTTGAGGAATATTTCTTAAATAAAAGGGCATTTGAGCTAGCCTTTGAAGAAATGTATGTTTTCATTAGGATGGGTGTACTTCATTCAAGGGAGACTTGTAGGCAAAAGAGTGTTAAGTGATTATTGAGGAACAAAAAGGCAATTACAAAAAAAAAAGGTTTTGTGAAAGGAGAAGTATGATTGATATAGGATATATCGTGAGGCTATGCATGGCAAAGGTGGTTGAGGGAATATCAAGGAGGATCTTGAATGCAAAACTGAAAAAAATGGCAAGGTAGATCCATTGAAGATGTTTAAGCAGAAGAATTCCATCTCTAGGGTTGTGTTTGAGATCAATTAAAACTTATTTGGCATGACCAGAACAATGAGAAGATAATTTTTTGCATAATTTATTGATTTTTTTAAATTGGAAAAATGATTTTAAAAAGTTGCTATAATGTTTTTAATGTTTACTTATGATTTTTTGAGAGAGAGAAACAGAGAGAGACAGAATGAGAGCAGAGGGAGAGAAAGAGAGACACAGAATCTTTAGCAGGCTCCAGGCTCTCGGCTGCCAGCACAGAGCCTGACACGGGGCTTGAACCCGCTGATTGTGAGATCGTGATCTGAGCAGAAGTCGGATGCTTGACTGACTAAGCCACCCAAGGCCCCCAAAAGTTGCTGTAATTTAGATCAATATCATGATCCAGGTAATAAGTTTCAGTATCAGCTATCTTAAATTTAGAGTGAACAGCCTTTCTGCTTATTTACAACTTCTTTGTTTGATGTAGTGTAAGAATTGTTATAATTCAACAAGAGGCCTTCCTGTTCTCCTTAAACTGACATCTCTTTGAAATTTCAGAATGGGTACCATGAAATCCAAGGGAGAAATAACAGAAAAACTGGATGATGACTACTGATCTCTAGTTTGTTTTTTTTTTTTGTTAACAATGCCTTTTTACCAGAAATATGTGTCAATTAAAAGTCTTGCCTTATATAATTAATCTTCTCTTAAGAAGCAATCAGGTTTTCCATGTACCTCTTGTAACTTTGCTTTTTATCAACCATCAAATCTCACCATTCAACTTGTAAATGATGATTATTGCTTTTTTTTTCTCTAATTAGTTATTGTCAATTCATCTAATGTTCACTATTTTCATTAGCAAATGCTTTGGAATGAAATTACTGCTGTAAGCCTAGTGAATTAGTGCAGTTTGTTGTATTTATGCTTTTGTTCTAAATTTTGTTTCTCGTTTTTGAATGCTGAGCCTTGTCATATCCTAATAAAGAACTGAATGGATTAAGAACAGGAACAGAGAGAAAGAACAAACTTGTGGGCCCCGTTATAATTTTTTTATTTTTCAACCATAACCGACGGATTTAAATCAATAGTGTTGATTCGTGAGCCACCCCTTTCCCTTAAGAAATGATATAAGAGAGGATTTCTCAAAATTTTAAAAATCAGTAGACATGACATGTATTGAAAACCAAGTAAATAAAGACGGTTTGGGATGTTCTGGTTCAAAGTGAAACTTTAGGAAACAAGGCTTCTCAGACATTTATTTATAATTTCTTCAATAAATATTTTGAAGTTGAACAGAGCATCGTGCTAAATGCTGGAGATGAGAATGAGGCAAAACACTGAAACCCTGCAGTTTGTGATTTCGTTGAGGGAGCGAGACATCAAATTGAGAACAACCATTGCACTGGTGCTTGCGCGCGCGCGCGCGCACACACACACACACACGATGCAATGGCAACGGTAGTAATGGATCAAAAGCCTGGAACAGAATTATGAGAGAGTGTAATGAGAGTAAAATTAAATAAAGCAACAGTATACAAAAATCTCTTACCCTTATACGGGAAGCCTGATGCTAATTCCTATTCCATTGTATTCTATCCCTTCATAATGAAATTCTGGTAGTGACCTACTAAATGGATTTCAAAATCCGATAGCATCACTAATACCTGCAATTTGACAGAAAAAGTGTTACTAAGGATTTTTTTCATGACAAAGCATCTTACCATCTGCTTTTGCTTATTAAAGTTTTGTTGTGCTGACTTAAAAGTCGTCAGTTGTGTGGATATGGTGACCAGCCTGAGAGGGAACGGGGCTGAAAGCTGTCCCACACCCCTGCTATGCACAACTGCTCTTGTCCTGAGCTCCCTGGCTCTTCTGCAGTGTCTGCTGGTCTTGGCCTTTGTTGTTGTCATTATGTATTCATATCAACTATGAGGCTACTTAACATCTTTTCTTCTGCTTCACTACGTCAGCCATAGGTTAAGGGAGAAAGGAAGATGGCGCTCATAATCATGGGTAAACGCGCTGTTTCGATAGAAAGATGCAGTGAAATTTCCCTGATGGTTCCAGGATGCACCCCTACCCACTCCCCTTCCTCAACCCTCTTTACTCCGTTGCCACAGAAAATTGAACCTTCCAGAATGTTGTTTTGTATACCTCACTGCCTTTTCCCATTCTCCCTGT